>NW_006399770.1:24240422-24244887 GCF_000299155.1 Elephantulus edwardii
AACTATGATGTTTCTCTGCTCTGTTTGCACAACAGTCTTATAGTCTAGGTATAGGTTCCACATGAACACAATCAAGTGCTCAGGGACTTCCATCCTTCTCAGTATCAGCCATAACATGTCATGAAACACACAGTCAAATACCTTTACAAAGTCAATAAAGCACAAGAAGACATTCATCTAGAATTCCTTATTTTCAGCAATGATCCATCTAACACCAGCAATGATAACTCTGGTGCCACGGCCTTTTCTAAATCTTACTTGAAATTCTGACAGTTCCTTATATCTCTACTGTTCCATTTGTTTTAAAATGATCTTCAGCATTAGTTTGCTTGCATGTGATATCAATGATATTGTTCAACAATTTCCACATTCAGTTGGACCACCTTTCTTGTAAATGGGAACAAATACAGACCTCTTCCAATATGTTGGCCAGACAGTAATTCTCCAAATTTCCTGGCATAGACTGATGAGTTCACCCAAGGCTGAAACAAGTTAATTGGTATCCCAATGATTCCTGGTGCCTTTCCCTCCCACCCCCCTAATGCCTTCATTGCAGATTCTATTTTCTCTTTCATTACTGTTGGCTCCTGATCATATGCTACTTCCTGATATTTTTCAATGTCAAAGTCTGTGAATAGCAGAAGAATATTGGATGATAAACCCCATAAGTCATTAGTTTAAAGACAAATGTGCATCTGGCCGAAGCCATGACATTGTCAATTGCTCCCTATGCATTAAAAGGTTTGAAAACAAATAAGGAAAGTTGAAAAAGCAGAATAAGTGCCTTTGAATTGTGGTTTTGTTGAAGAGGATTGAAAATACTATAAACTTCAAAAAAACCCAAAGATATTTGTCTTGGAAGAAGTATAGGCAGCACTGCAACTAGGGGCAGGATGATGAGACTTTGTAAATGTTGTTTGGGTATGTTGTCGGAAGTCAACACTTGGATAAGAAAATTATACTTGAGAAAACAGAGGTTCAGAAAATGTTATGAATACCTTTAGGGAGGTGTGTTACATCATGAATTCAATAGCAAGATTAAGTACAGCAAAGATTGTGAGGATGGTTCAGGACTGAGAAAGAGTTATACATACGGTCACTATGAGTCAGAGTGAACCGTCTGTCATCTAAGAACAATAAGTATAGAAATGGTTCACACATTAATTTAAAAATAGTTAGGCAAGAAATATATTGCTAACTATAAATGGATGTCATAATAAGAATTATGCTCAAGATACCTGTTTTACTTAGACAATGTAAGTGATTGGTTAAATAAACTGTTGGTTTATATAGACTCTTCTAAAATATTATTTCCTTTAAAAGTCAGCAATACTTGATAGGCTGGCAGTACATCAAATATTGCCATCTTTATCACATGTAACAGTTTGTATATGTGTATGTGAGGTAAGTATTTTAAAACAAATTGAAAAGAACTAAAGAAAGTATTGTTGTTGTTGTTAAGTGCCGTTGAGTCACAGGCAACTCATAGCGACCCTATGAAAGAGAGTCCTTGATGCTTGGGTGCCTTTCATCCTCTCTCCAGGTTCATAGGGTTTCTGGAGGCAACCTATTATGGAAGTGGGTGCCACTCCTTCCACGCTTCACATTTGACACGTCCGTGTCACAGTGTTCAGCCTCACAGAAAACACAAGTGACCACCAGACGACAACTTGTACACCAGGGCTATACGACCTAGAGGAAGGTCTGAACAAAAACAATGAAAGACTGGCCCGAGGGCCACAAACTAAAAGTCACCCACCTTTGTCTTGGTCACATCGTTTTCTCTTCACTGGGCCAGCTGATCTCTCTCTCTCTCTCTCTCTCTTTTTCACTCTCTGTTGATGTTATTAAAGAACGTATTTCATTAAAATAATTTAATATAACAATTTTTATATGGATTTGTACTTCAATTTAATATTGTTACAAATAAACACAAGATTTAACAAATTAGACATTTGTTCTCAATATGTACATTGAAAGATATTAAAGTCTGTGTGAGGTCAATTTCTAAAGATTTTAATTTTTTTGTTGTTTTTACTGTTAATTCCAGCTCACAAGGACCCCATGTGTGACAGAGTAGAAGTGCACCACTGAGCTTTCTAGCTCTGGTGGCATAATGTGTATAATATGCCAGGCAGCTTGCAGTAAAGTTGGAGGTTCAAATCCACCAGGTATACAATGAGAAAAAGAAATCTTCTCTTTGAAACATTTACAACCTTGGAAGCCCAATGGAGAGTTGCTATCAGTTAGAACCAACTCAATAGCAGTTAGTTTGAGGTTTGGTTATTTTTACTGGGTTTTGTTTTTGGGTCGTTGGGTGTTGGGTTTTTTTTTATCTTTAATGAGATTATATTTCTACATCTTCATCTCATGGAGCATGTGGACGGTTTTCAACCAACAGCTTTTCAACTTAGTAGCTGCACACTCAATCACGGCACCACAAGGACTCTTTATAGAACAAGGTAGTATTATTTCTTCAATTTTATATTTTATAATGTAATGCAGATAGACAATAACTAATTAAAAGCTGAAGGTAAATAACTTCCTTCATATCTTGGGTTTTTTTAAAGTTTCTTTTATTATTTTGTGTAAGTGTACCATCAAATTGGATCTGACTGGTACAGGAGGAGATTATCCCTCCTTTTCCATAAGAGCATCTGGTGGATTTGAACTGTTTGCCTCTGGAATTGCAGTGCAGCTTCTTGCCACTAGGCCACCAGAGCTCCCTCATATCTTATTTTTTAAATTCTTCTCTCATATTAAGCAGTTTAGTAGTGCTAATGATTGATAGCAAAATTTACTGCTTTTAGCTCTATTTTCTTCTGTCTACTCTCCCCACTCATGTCATGAAATTTATCCTCCAGTGAATAAAGTATCTCCATAGTCCAATAATATGAATGTGTTGATCATAACAAACTACAGGTAACATTGAGAAGAGTGAGAATCAAGGAACACTTATTTAGACTAATAAGAAACCTATACCTAGACCATGGAGCCTTTGTCCAAATGAAGCAAGGAAACACTGTGTAGTTTAAAATCTGGAAAGTTGTGTGCCAGGGCTGTATCATTTCTCCACACTGATTAATCTATGTTCTGAACAAATCACCTGAGAACTTTGACTCTATGAAAAAGAATGGGACATCAGGATCAAAGGAAGATTCATCAACAACTTGTATTATGGAAATGGACTTTACTTTTTGAAAGTGAAGAGAACTCGAAGGGCTTACTTTAGAAATTGAAAAAAAAAAAAACAAAACCAAACAAACAAACAAACCAAAAATCCCAACAACAAAACCAAAACCAAACAACTATGCCCTTCAATATGGGTTGTGTCTCAACATCAAGAAGACAAAAATCCTAACCACTGAATATCATGAGAGATGGAGAAAAAAAAGATTGAAATTGTCAACAATTTCATCTTACTTGAATCCACAGTCAACACATTTTGTACCAACGGTCAGGAGATCAGATCTATAAGGAGATTGGGAAAGTCGGCTATTAGAGACCACTCCAAATTATTGAGGAGTAATGACATTCATTTTAAAAACTAAGGTATGCCTTATTCAGGCCAGGGTCTTTTCAATAATTTGCTCTGCATCTGAGAGCTGAGCAGTGAATAAGAATGGCAGTAGAGTTGATGCCTTTGAGTTGTGGTGTTGGAGAAGAATATTAAATTTCCCATTGGCTGCCTAAAGAACAAATTGCTATGTCTTAGAAAAATAACAGCCTGAGTGCACCTTGAAGGCAAGGAAGACAAAGCTTTGTCTCACATAATTTGGACATGTTTCTAGGAGTGGCTATTTCTTTGAAAGGTAAATAATGCTTGGAAAGGTGAAGGGTCAGTAAAAGAGAGGAAGACCTCCAACGAGACGGATAGACACAGTAACTTCAGCAAGGTGATCAAGTTTGTCAGGGATGATAAGGATGGCACAGGGTAAGACAGAGTTCAGGTATGTGGTTCATAGGATCACTGTGAGTCATACTCAACTCAAAGGCACTAAAAAAAAAAACAAGGTAAAAATGAGAGTGTCCAGTATGGTGGAGGAAGATAATCCACATTGATAGGTGTTGTTTGGGCCTTGACATTTGATATTTACAACATGGTGCATATAGTTCAAAGAATCCTTATAGTACAATGGTTACATGCTATCTTCCTAATCAAAAGAACAGCAGTTCAAATCCATCAAGTAGCTTTGTGAGAGAAAGATCTAGTGATCTGTTCCTTTTGGAGTAGCTAAAAAAAGGAACATTTGAATTGAGTGACTGAACAAACATTATGTGTGCTGTAATTAACAATTTGGAACAGAGTATACATTATGGTTCAAAGAGGAGCAAGAGAAGAAAATAAAAACAAAACAAAATGTGTATGAATCAGTGAATAAAAAAATAAAATTTTTGAAAACTTTCACTGAAATCACAAATATTTTAAAAACCCAATTACACCTGTGTGTTCCATAGTATTCCA
>NW_006399770.1:24245312-24250913 GCF_000299155.1 Elephantulus edwardii
GGCACTTGACAAGAACAACATATTCCAAGCAGTGGAATAGCTGGATCATATGGAATTTCTATGTTCAGCTTTTTGAAGATGTGATGTGAAAAACAAGGTGTACGAACTTTATAAGTAAACCAGTCTAAAATAAAAACAACAAAACCCAATTACAGCCTAAAAAACCTCATGTAGCAGTTGTACTCCGTAATATGTGCAGATATCGTAAGTCAAAACTGACTCATTAGCACTTAACAGCACACATTATTCCCCTTATCACATCAAGTTTCTTCCTGTTTCAACTAAAAAGAAAATTTATCAAGGAGACAAGTTAACTCTTCTAGCACTGATAGTTTTTGAGACTTTCATTTGATTTAGATATAAATAGAGTGCAAAAACTGTTGGGTTAGCCAGTGACAACACTCGGGAAACAAATGAGAAGTATAAATTGTGGACTAAAAATATCTGCTTCATAGGGACCCAATCCCACAGTGAGTTGAATGAATAAAACACAATTCCTCAGGGGAATAAAGAACTTTCTGAGATAAATTACAAGTAATAAAAGAAGAAAGCCCCATTCTGAACTGATGAATGGAAATCCCTGAGGAGAAAAGTGCTCATTTGTGCTTTTCTCCTTTTGTGAAAGGCTCATTTCTAATATGACTATTTTAGTGTATGAGAGTCTCTCCCTCCCTTGCCCCTTGTTCTCAGATTTGTCTGAATGGGGAAGATTGCCATATAATTCTTCTTATTATTAAATCTCAATTTTACTTAGTGCTTCAGTATTTAACCAGCTCTTTATACCTCGTAGGGAATTCTGGTGTTGTAGCTAATAAAAAGTCCACACCTTCTGGCAGTTCGAATTCACCAGCAGTTTTGGGAAGATATCTGGACAACTTCCTCCCATGGAATTTATAGTCTCAGAAAACAATCTGGAGAGCCAGCCAGAGTCAGTTCTAATTCCATGGCAATGAGTTAAAGCTGTTGTTTTGAGTTATACCCAGATAATAATAAAACATGTATGTTAGAAGTGATTGGGAATATATGCTAAAATAAAAGAAAAACAGTAACCAATATCATAAAGAGAAACTTCCAACTCTTCCCATTCACATTTATACTGTGCTCTGTCCCTTACTTTTCCAAGATGACGACAACACAAAATTCCTCTTATATTGCTTTTTAAAAATTTATTTTTGTACATAGTTCTCAATGACAGCTGGTGTACCAGGATGTTGCTGTGGTGGTGTTTGTGTGCCATTGATTTGGAACCCAAACGCATAGCTGAACCTCCAGTGGTTTTCAGTGGCAGTAAATTGCATGAGAGGAGATTTCCCAGCCTTCTTCCATGGAGAAGCTGGTGGATTCGAACCTCCTCCCTATTGGTATTGTGACACAGCTAAGTATGAGTCCCACTGTTATATAAACTGCATACAAGTGAATGTAAGCAGGAATTTTGCTTTGGTTTTCTCTAGTAGAATATAGCTAACCCAATGGATTCACCATTTCCTTGATTGTTGCAGTTATTATGTACTGTTAAGTCAAACCTGACTCACAGATGACCCTCCAGTGGGATTTTAAATCACATAGGAGAAGACTACTCATCTTTCTTTCACAAAGCAGCTAGTAGATTTAAACCATGTACCTTTGGATTTGGAGTGTTTGGTGGCGCTCCCCAGTTGAAACAAGCTTGGAAGCAGGAGTGGTGTCCACTTCCATAAATATCTTGCCTCTGGAAACCCTACAAACCTGGAGAATGGATGAAAGTCACACTCACAAATGGTGAGGACTTTCATTCATAGGGTTGCTATGAGTCACCTACGACTCGACGGCACTTAATAACACCACTACCACCTTTGGGATGACATTATAACTCTTTACCAATAGACCACTAGAGCTCACTATTGCAGAAGATTAATTTCTGGTATACTAGAGCAAAAGTTTCTCCTATTTGCCTTGAAGAAAGAAGCCGCCTGTTTGAGAAGACTGTTAGAGGACTACATGGTTTTGGAGTCTGTAAGAAATGAGACTGAACCTAAATGAAATCCACCACAAAAACAACCTCAGTCCTACAATCTCAAGAAACTGAATTCTGTCAACAAACATAGGCACTTGTAAGATGTTTTCTAGAAAGGGATACAATCCGTTTATAACTTGACAGTAGCCTTGCAGAGGACTCAGCTAGGTTCTGCCCAAACTCCTCACTCATGAACATTAAATAATTTTTTTATTGCCATAAGATGCTAACTGTGATTTTTAAAGATACATAAAAGCAAATACACTGTATTATTTCTCTATGACCTATTGAAGGAAATACAGGGGCATAATGTGTAACATGTTCGATTGCTAACCAAAAATTTTAAATGTGTTGCTCCAAAAGAGAAAGATGGGAAGGAAACCTTTATAAAAATTTATGGCTTTGGAAGTCTCAATGTAGGATAACTTTTTAACTCCTTTTTTTTTTACTGTGATTTAAGTGAATGTGTACAAATTAATTTTTCATTGAGCCATTCAAACACATTTTGCTCAATAAAATTAATTGCACTATCTGTTGTATAATCCCACTCTGCATTTCCTCCCTGTAGTTCATATTTCCATAAAACCATCCAAGTATTTCCATGACTTCCCTCCGTTTGGTAACACTGTGCTTAGCATCATTTTATTGAATACTGTCCTTCTCTTCTCTCACCTTTATACACACTTTTTATTTATTTACTGGTTTTGCTTGTTTTTTGTTTTTTGGGGTTTTTTTTTACACTTTATTCTCCCTTCCCTTCTATCACTGTTGTTGTTAGGTTCTGTCAAGTTGAATATGACCCACTGAGAACCTATGAAACACAGATCTGAACCCTGTCCTATCTTCAAACCCTGTGTCATCTTCACACCTCCTGACATTCCAGAGTCCATTACAGCAGTCACCATGTCAATCCATCTGGTCAAGGGTCTTCTTCTCCCTCACTGACCTGCCACCTTTCCAAGGATCATGTCACTCTTCAAGGAATAGACACTCATAGCTACATACTCAAAGTGTGTGAGGCAAAGACTTATGATCTCTGCCTCCAAAGAGCAGTTTGGCTGCACCCTTTCCAAGATATATTTGTTTGTTCTTTTGGCAGTCCATGGGTTATTCAGTGCTCTCAACACCATAGCTCAAAGGTATCAATTCTTCTGTTATCCTTATTCATTGCCTAACTATCAGATGCATAACAAGTGATCAAAATGACCATGTACTGAACCAGATGCACCTTGGTCCCAAACTGACATCATTACTCCTTAATAATTTTGAGAGGTCCCTCACTGCACACTTTTCCAGTGCAAATAAGCTTTTGGTATCCTTATTGCTGGTAACAATGGTTTTAATTGTGGCTTCAAGTTAGATAAGGTATGGACAGGTTCAGTCTTTTATGCATCCACGATGATGTTGCCTATTGTCCAGTGGTAATGAATTTTTGTCTTCTAGACTTTGCGGTACAATCCATATTGAAGGCTGTATTTTTTTTATCCTGAGTAACAAGTGCTTCAAGTCCTCTTCACTTTCAGTAAGCAAGGACGTGTCATCTGGCTAATGCAGGCTATTGATGGGTCTCCCTCCAATCCTGATGTCACACTCCTCTTCAGTCCAGTTTCTCATGTAATACAGATTTAATATGTATGTAGAGAGAATACAACCTTGATTCACTCCTTTCTTAATTTAAAACATGTTTTAAATTAGCTCTGTTAGCACAACAGATTACTGTTCTAGGAATTGTCATTGAGCAAGTCTTTACTATTGATTAGCATAAAATTATTCTTGTACATTGTGTCACACTTATTTTCATTGTGTTTTATCTAATAATTTATAAGCATTGTGCCTTATATAATTAAATATTATATATCTATGTCTATTATCCTACCTTTTGGAAAAGGAGGTGGGATTATAGGCATCGGTGGGGAGTATTCTGAAGCAGTTTGACTCTACAAAGGTTTGGATTTCTGGTTCTGGTGAGACTCTGGGGCATTGTTTACTAACCATTGGCTGTGAGTTGACTGTATTCGGCCTCCTATGTAAAATGGCATTTAAATTTAATTGGTTTTGGTCAAACATTCTTCTAAGTGGTGTAGCACTGATCTGTCCATTTGCTGTACAGAGGTAACTCATGGTTGCTGTGAGGCTAAACACTGTGACACTGATGTGTCCAATGTGATAATAGTTACCTGTGGTAGACAGTGTTTGGTAGAGCTCTCCGATTAAAACAAGCTTGGAAGCAGGAGTGACATCGACTTCCGAAATAGCTTGCCTCCGGAACGATGAAAATTATACAAGTGTTCAGGTCTTTGGTTCATAGGTTTGCTATGAGTCATCTATGATTCGACAGCACTTAACCACCACAACAACAACAACAACAACATCTCACCATCTTTTCAGGTCCCTATTGACTCTTACCTACTCTGTTAACCTACTTCCACCTACTAACCTCTGTTATCCTAGTAACTTTCCTCCTCCTTTTCTCTCCCCAATCTTTTCTTCAATTTATCCTTCTGAATATTTATACATATCTTGCTCAGTTATCCTCCTATTTTCACAATAGTGGTCTTATGTAGTGTTTATTGTAATGTGAGTTATATCACTCAGCATAGTGCTCTATATTCTCATATGCTGTATAATATTTCATGAAATTGTTGTTCTTGAATGCTGCATAGTAATCCATGTACCACAAATTATCAATTCATTCTTTTGTTGCTGGGAGTTTGGGCCTTTTCCATTTTCTTGCAATTGTAAATAATGCTGCTATTAAGAAAATTGTACATATCTCTATTTAGTTCTCAGTTCTGATTTTCTTGGGATATA
The DNA here is from genome assembly GCF_000299155.1 of Elephantulus edwardii. Lineage (NCBI taxonomy): Eukaryota > Metazoa > Chordata > Mammalia > Macroscelidea > Macroscelididae > Elephantulus > Elephantulus edwardii. The sequence goes on from NW_006399770.1 coordinate 24,250,117, forward strand.
TTTCAAGCAGTGGAATGCTGCTGTTGCAATGTGACATCAAGGTGACTAAGACTCATAGCAACCCTATGAACAATGGCTCTGAATTTTGTTCTATCCTGAGCCAACTTCACCTTGTCAGACGTATGTGATTGTTATAGTCATGGTGTCAATCCATCTCATTCAGTATTTATCCTTTTTTGCTGAGATATTTCACTCAGCATGTCTTCCAGACTCGTCCATATTATATATTGTCTTACATTTTCATTGTTTTCCAGTGCTGAGTAATATTAATTTTTGCAAGTTGTGCAAGAGAGGGTTTTATGGTTTGGTTTCTCTGTGTGTGTGTGTGTGTGTGTGTGTGTGTGTGTGTGTGTGTGGTTGTTGTTATTGTTTTTTGCATTCATTTGTTGATGGACACTAAAACTGCTTCCTTCACTTTGAAATTAAGAATAATGTTGCAATAAACATGGATGCACATACACATATTATGCCTTGGCTCTGATTTCTTTAGGATCTATTCTCATTAGTGATATAACTAGGTCAAATGATATTTCTATTTCCAGTTTTTTGAGAAAGTGCCAGAGTGACTCCCATGGTGGATATACCATTTTACATTCCCAATAGCAATGGATGAAAGTTCTAATCTCCATATCCAATCCAGTATCTGTTGTTTTCTGCACTTTAGAATGTTACTGTTATTGTTAGCATGAGATACTATCTTACTGTTTTCATTTGCATCTTGCTAATCATTATTCCTTGTAAAAGGAAATCATGCTTGGAAAGGTGGAGATGGCAAAAAATAAGACCCTCAACCAGGT
>NW_006399770.1:24272271-24283128 GCF_000299155.1 Elephantulus edwardii
CCAGGCCATAGTCTTTGCAATTGCTTGTTATGCATCAGAAAGCTGGGCAATGACTAGGGATGATAGAAGGAGAACTAATGCCTTTAAACTGTGGTGCTGGAATAAGGTATTTAATATTTCATGGACTGCTAATAAAGAAAAAATAGATTCATCCTGGAGCAGGTTAAACCAGGCTCCTCCTTGGTGGCAAGGGTTCTGAAGCATCATCTGAGATGCTATGAACATGGTGCAATGCAATATAGGACCAGTCCTTGGAGAGGGAGGTCATTCTTGGGAGGGTGGAAGGACAGAGCAAGAAAGGAAGACCCTCAATGAGATGGATTGATTTAGTTACTGGGGTAATAAAGTTAGTTGTGTCAGAGACAGTAAGATTGCCCCAGAATAGAGTAGGATTTAGGGCTATTATACATAAGGTTGCTGTGAGTTGCAGGTGACTCAATGGCACATAACAACAGCGACACCAACAGTCATAGTAGAAGAAAGAAGCAATTGTTTGTCAATGAAATAATTGATACCCTTAGAGAACCTATAGGGAGGTACTGCTGTGTCATCCAAGGTTATTATGAACCAGAATCTACTGAATAGGAACAGCTAATCTAGATAGAAAATATGAGGAGAAAGATTCCACAAATTAGTATTATAATATGAAGATAAATTTTTAGATTAAGGTATGATGAAATACCCTAGGAATGGTATGTGAAGATGGCCAAGATAAAAAGAGTGGACAGGGAATTACTAAAATAGGTAAAATGTGTCTGATTTTGTTTGCTCTCCTCAGAAAATATTATCACACAATGATTGAAAATGATAGACTCTGGAGACAAACGTGAATTCAGTTTTCTTATTGATGTTAAATCAGAACCTAGCTCTGGATTTCTGAGAGTGTAAATCACATGAGAGATTGTCTATCTTTCTCTCACTTTGTGCTGGTGAATTCAAACCCTAAAAGAAATGCAGCATTTGTGTTACCAGCACAACACCCTATGAATTATGTAACCAGAGCTCCCTGGACTTGTCAATAAATGCTTCTATTTAAGATAATGGAAAATATAGATTAATAATGTAACTACTCTATGACACTTCCAATCCATTGGTAAGAGAGCTGTTCTCCAAATTTTCTGGCATAGACTGGTGAGTTCACCCAAGGCTTCATCTGCCAATTGAAACACATCAATTGGTATCCCTTCGATTACTGGAACCTTATTTTTTTAGCAAATGCCTTCAATGCAGTTTCTACTTCTTCTTTCATTACCATTGCCTCCTGTTCATAAGGGTGTTGTTGTGTTGTTGATTGACGTAGAATCAAGCATGACTCATAGTGACCCTGTGAACAAATGGCCTGAAGCCTTTCTATATCTATCGTCGTTTAACAAATTTCATAGTTTCCAGAGGCATGTTGTTTAGAAAGTGGATGCTTATATTTTCTGAAATTTTTCAGTGTCAATCAATTCTTTCTAGTACAGTGATTCTGTGTATTCCCTTCATCTTCTTTTGATGCTTTCCTGGGTCATTCAATGTATTGCCCATAACATCTTTTAATATTACAATACAAAGCTATTTGTTTCTCAGCTCTCAGCTTGAGAAATGCAGAGTGATTTCTTATTTTCTTAGCCTCAAGTTCCAGCTCTTTGCATTTGTCATTGTAATAGTTTGGTTTGTCCTCCCAAGCTGCCTTTTGCAATTTACTGTTCAGCTCTTTCACTTTGACATGTTATTTTTCTTTCTTTCTTTCTCTCTCTTTTTTTTAATTTTGTTTTGGCTTGATGCTCCAATGCAATATTTAGAGTCTCTTCTGACATCCATTTTGATTTTTTCTTTCTTGTCTGTTTTTGTAATGACCAATTTTTTTCTTTATGGACTATATCCTTGATATCTTCCCACAACTCATCTGGAATTCAATCATTGGTGTTCAATGTCTCAAACCTATTCTTAAGATGGTCTTTAAAAAAAAATTTAAAAAAAGATGTTCTTTAAATTCAGATGTAATTAATTTAGGATCATATCTTGGTTCCTGTGGACTAATTTTCATTTTCTTCATCTTCAATTTGAACTTATTTATGATTAATTGATGATCTGATCCATAGTCCATCCCTGGCCTACTTTTGATAGTGATCTTGAGATTTTCCAATGATTTCTTCCACAAATGGAGTCAATCTAATTCCTACGTAGACCATCAGGTGATATTTGTATGTAAAGTTGTCCTTTATATCTTTTCAAAAAGATATTTGAAATGAATAAATCAGTGTAAATACAAAATCCAATCATTCTATTTCCTGCCTCATTCCTATCACCAAGCATGAAAGGTGATCCAACTGAATGTGGACAACATCAATATCATTAATATGACATGAAAACAAAATACTGCTGAAGATCATTAAAAAACGGCTAAAACTGTACATAGATAGGGAATTCACAGAAGTCCAAGCAAGATTTAAAAGAGATAATTAAAAAACGGCTAAAACTGTACATAGATAGGGAATTCACAGAAGTCCAAGCAAGATTTAAAAGAGATAATGACACCAAAGGTATCATTGCTGATGTCATATGGATAAGGGTTGAAAGTAAGAAATACCAGAAAAAATGTCTATTTGTGATTTATTGACTATGCAATGGAATTTGACTGTGTGGATCATAACAAGTGTGGCTGATATTGAGAAAAATGGGAATCCCAGAGCACTTAGCTGTTGTGTGCACAGAGCAGGGGAATGTTATACTATTTAAAATTGAGAAGAGAGTGTATCAAGGTTGTATTCCTCTCCATACCTACTTAATCTGTATTCTGAACAAATTATCTGAGAAGGTGGGCTCTATGAAGAGGAGTGTGGCATCAAGATTGGAGGGAATCTCATCAATAACCTTGGGAATGCAGAATACACAACTTTTCTTGCTAAAGAGGAGGATTTGAAGCACTTGTTGCAGAAGATCAAGTAATGTTACCATTGATGTGGATTGTGTCACAATGTCAAGAAAACAAAGATTCTTACCACTGGACTGACCGGAAGCATCATGATGGATAGGAAGGTTATTCAAACTGTCAGCAACTTCATTGTGTTTGAATCCACAATTAACAGCCTTGGTACCAGCAATCAGGAAATAAGGAGACTCGTTACACAAGGAAAACCTGCAGTTAGGGACCTCTCCAAGTTAATGAAGAATAATGATGTCCGTCTTTATTGATGTCAGGCCATAGTCTTTCCAACCACTTGTTATGCATCTGAAAGCTGGATAATGAATAAACATGACAGAAAAATAATTAACACCTTTGAGCTGTGGTGTTGGATAAGAGCAATGCACATTCCATGGATAGCCAAAGAACAAACATATATGTTTTGGAGAGGGTGCAGCTGGTGTGCTCTTTGGAAGCAAGACTGATTCAACTTCAACTCATATACTTTGGGCATTTTGTTAGGCGAGACTATTCATTGTAGAAGGACATGATGCTGGGAAGAATGGAGGGTTGGTAAAGGAGATAATGACCCTCGTCCAGGTGGATTGACCTAGTGAATGGTACAATGAGATCTTGTGTGTCAGGAAGTGTGAGGATGGTAAAGGATAGAACAAGTTTCAGATCTTTTGTTCATAGGGTCTCTATGTTTCATACCCAATTCCATGCCACCTAACAACAACAACAACAATTCCTTAACTCAATTCTCTATTTTGTAGTTGGGGATGATAATCTCACCTTATAATTTATTATTTATATTAAACAAAATAGCAAACATAATTTTAATAGCACTAGATGAAAAGGACCAATCACAAATTCTCCATTAATTTTATGCAGACATTTATGTGTTGTATCTGAGTAACTTTTTATTTGCACCCTGACTTTTTCTGTTATCTTTTTAGTGACTAGATTCAAAGGAGGAAACAATGGAAACAATAATACTCACTGTTGTAGTTATGTGCCATCGAGTTTGCTACAACTCCTACTGGCCCTATGAACAATAGCTCTGAATCCTACCCTAATGTGAGTCAATCTCACTATCTCTGACACTCCTTCCCCCATTGCCACTGTCACTATGTCAATCCATCTCACACAGGAATTTCTTCTCCTTTCTGGCCTTCAACCCTTAGAAGTATAATGTTATTCTCCAAGGACTGGCCTGTCCTGGTAACATACTCAAAGTATGTTAGGCAGAGCTTCACAATCTTTTTCTCCAAGAAGAAACCCAGTTCCACCCTTTCCAATAAAGACTTGCTTATTTCTTAGTAGTCCATGGTATATTCAATACACTTCTCCAGCACAACAACCAAAGGCATCAATTCTTCTGTCATACATAATTGTTGTCCAGCTTTTGCATTCATAGCAAATAATTGAGAAGATCATGGCTTGAATCAGGCACACGTTAGTCTCCAGACTGACATCACTACTCCTGAGCACTCTAGAGAGGTCCCTGACAGTAGATTTTCCCAATGTAACTTGTCTTCTGATTTCCTGACTGCTGGAGTCAAAAGAGTCTTGATTGCAGGCTTGAGAAAGTGCAATTGTTAATCTCAATCTCATCACCATCTGTCATGATAATGCCAGTTGGTCCAGTTGTGAGAATCATTGTTTTCTTGACGTTGAGATGCAATCCATGCTTCAGATTGCATTCCTCTACCTTCTTCAGCAAATGCTTCAAGTCTTTGTCAGTTTCAATGGGCAATGTTGTATCATCTGTATATTGCAGGCTATTGATGAGTTTTCCTCCAGTCTTGATGCCAAATACTTCTTACAGTGCATCTTCCCTAATGATCTGTTTTACGTATTGAGTAAAAAGGCACGGAGACAGGATAAACTATGGACATACTCGTGGTTTGATTTTTTGAACCATACAGTGTTTCCTTGCTCTGTTCATATAACTTGCTCTGTTCTTAGTGGTATAAGTATAGGTTTCACACCATCAAGTGTCCTGGTATTCCCATTCTTCTCAATGTTAGTCACAATTTGTTGTGATCCACAGTCAAATGCCTTAATACAGTCAATAAAACACAAATAGACATTCTGCGGGTACTCTCTGTTTTCAGACAAGATTCTTCTGACACTAGCTCTTACACCACGCCCTCTTCGAAACCCAGTTTGTATTCCTAGTAGTTCTCTATCAAAGTACTATTTCAGTTATTTTTTTATAACCTTCAGCAAGATTTTGTTTGTGTGTGATGTCAGTGGTACTGTTTCAGAATTTTTACAATCTGTTGGATCATCTTTTTGTGAATGGGAATAAATATAAATCTATTTCAGTCAGTAAGCCAGGTAGCCAGATTTCTTGGCAGAACCTAGTGAACAATTCCATGACTGCATTTATTTGTTGAAATATGTTAATTTGAATTCTTTTAATTCCTGGGTCTTGCTTTTTGTCAACTCCTTTGAGGCAGTTTAAATTTCCTCTTTCATTATCATTGTTTCTTGATCATATGCTATTTAATTAAATTCTTCTGTATCTGACATTTATTGTTGAAGCATTAGACCCATTCATTAGAAAAACACTAAAAGTGAATCAAGTGTAGACAGTGGTTGATAGATTTTGTAGTTAAAATTACAAAGGTTGGAAATGACTATGGTGGGATTCTGCAAGAGAAAGAGGGAGGATTACGTCTACATTTCTGATTTTGGCAAGTAGAATAATAATAATAATAATAATAATAATAATAATAATAATAATAATAATAATAATTAGTTAATAGTAAGTTACTTATTCAAGGCTTCTTTTAGATACAATAATTGTTTGATTGTGGTGGAAGGTACTGGATCTTTCCCCTCCTTGTTCATTAGCTCAATAAGGAGGTTAGTAATTTCCTCTCTGCTGAAAACAACGTCATTGCTTCAAGCACTCCTGGGACATTAATGCAGCTGATTGTTGTTTTTTCAAGTTGCCTTGGCCTTGCTTCTGGCTGTTTTTTGATTTATATCAACATACCTAAACCTTGTTAGTGTCACCAGGGGAAGATTGTCAACTGAAATAAGCTTTCTAGCAAATTTGCTCTTACTTCCTCTCACTTTCAGGTTCATCAAATAAGGCATATGTTTCTGTCACTTCCAAATTACTGATGTGCACCGCAAAAAGCTCATTCCCATTAATTACAGGGCTGTGTCAGAAACACCTTGACACAGAACCTTGTGAAGGTCTCTATTATGTATTCACTAATGGTATAACTTGTACCTATCCCCCATAGCCATCTACAAAACACCATGCATTTGTCATCATGAAGTGAAATCATTAGAGAATAGGGGCGACTTCTGGCAATTTCTTACACTTGAAGAACCACTTAAAGAAATTTTAATGAATAGCAAATCATGGGGAAGTGAACTTTTCAAACAAAGTCTTATTTTCATTTTTGTATATTGATAAGTAAAGAGAAGTCCTTGACTGTGTCTTGAGGTTCTAACCTTTATTTATAATAGCAATTTTCCTTACTATAAATGCTTAGTTGCCTCTGAATAAACAAAGTTAGCTTGCATCGGGTATGTGTGCGTGTGTGTGTATGTGTGTGTGTGTGTGTGTATCATGAGAAATGTCAGTGGGGTAGAAAGTCAACACAATATGAACCAATCCATGCTTTAGAAAATCAATATGTGGCAAGATGAAGGATGGATCTGAGGAATGAAAATTGGAAGCGCAGTGATCTGTTGGGAGCTTACTGCAATAGTTCAAGCAAGAGATGATGAGGACCTGAACTGGGCTTATGTTGACAGAGATAAGTTCGATTGTCAAAAGAGGCAATTCCAGGACAGAATCTACAGATATTTTTTTCTTCAAATCATTAATGACTCACCACCCTATGGAATACAATTCAAATATTGGTATGACAGCCTTGTCTTTGGCTTCACTTACTTCCCTCCCCTGATCGATATTCACCCTAATTATTTTACATCTTATTATGAAAGACTAAGCATTTCGTGCTATTTCCCATTGTTATTGTTATATATGAGTTGGAACCCACTCATAGCTGACCTGTCCTCAATGGGGTTTTGGTGGTAGTTAAAAGCGTGAGAAGACTGTCCATCTTCTCCCCTCAGAGCAAGTGGGGGATGGGGGGTTTGAGCTAGGTGCCTTTCAGTTGACAGTGCAACTTCTTACCACTAAGCTTTCAAATCTCCCTTAGATCCATTTTAAAAATACCAATTTAAAAAGTTGAGCTACTGCAATGCACTCTGCTTGATATCACTAGTAAGCAAGAATTATAAATCTGAAAACTGTTTCATCCTGTAATAAACCAAAACCTTATTTAACAAGTACCAGATCTTAAACAAAGATTCTAGAATCCTAATCAGCGGAGATGCATACTGCCAATCCAAGACAAGTAATCTGAATATACCAGCTGTACTGTGAGAGAAAACTAGGCAATCTCTTCCCATGTAATTTATAGGTTCTAAATAATACCTCTCAATTTAGCTAAGAGTTATCTCCAACTTGATGCCAATGAGTAAGTAATAGCTCAGTCAGTGTTTTAAACACTGAGAATATATCAAGGAATGAAATAGATGAAAATACCCCTCCATATTGGCTTTCCTTTTAAGTAGAAAAACCACACACAATTAACATATTTAATAAAATATCTTTTGTGCTACATGGTGTAAGTACTGAGGATGGCAATAAAACAGGAAAGGGTGCAAGAGTAAGAGCATAAACTTGGGTAATTTTTAATATTGTGGTGAGGACAGACTTACTGTTACAGTATTATTTCATCATGTTAGTTAGGAGATAACAAGCAAGTTTTGTAGACATTCAAAGAACAAGAAAGTATGAATTCATGGCTCTATCTTTACTGTATGTTTGACATATATGAATAACATGGAAGGAATCTAACGTAAACAGAGTACAGTCAGCAAGTAGGAAAAAAGTAGAAGACAACTGAAGAAATAAAAAGGCAAACGAGGGAAAAGATTTTAGGATTTAATCAAATAGTATTCAGGACTGGGTAATAACATTCTGAAATGTGTTTATTTATTTTTCCTGTTCATATTGTTGTTGTTGTTAGGTGCTATTGAGCCAAGTATAAGTCATAGTGACATTCTGCACAACAGATCTGAACTCTGCCCTATCCTGTGCTCTTCTTATCATCTCTGATACATTTGAGCCTACTGTGGTATTCACTGCATAAATCCATCCTTTTGAGGCTTTTCCTCTCTTTCACTGTTCATATTGTTGTTTATAGGTGCTATAAAGTTTAGTATGACTAATAGTGACTCTATGAACGACATACCTGAATTCTGTCTTATCGTGTGCCATTCTCACTATCTCTGATACACGTGAGCCAATTGTTGCTTTCACTGCACCAATCTATATCAGTGAGGGTTCTTCCTCTATTTAGCTGACCCTCCGCACTTGAAGCATAATATCTTTTCCCAAGGAATAGTCTCTTCTAGCTACCTGTTGAAATTATGAGAGATGAAACTTTGCAATCCTTGCCTCCACGGAGCTCTGGCTGCACATTTTCCAAGACAAACCTGTTCATTCTTCTGGCAGTTCATAGGATATTCAGTACTTTTCTTCAACATCACAAATCAAAGGTGTCAATTCTTCTGTAATCTTTACTCATCAATCATCTCAGATTCATAGTAAGCACTTGCTGTTGATATTAGCAATGTTTATTTTATTGTTATTTTGATTTGAAAGTTTCCAAACATTTATTTTAATTCAATCAAACTGTACGTATTTAAAATTAACAAAACACAATGTCTGACCATTTCTCTTAGTAACTCTTTCCATTAATCTTTTATCTGAGTAAAAATTTTATTCCTTTCTCATTCCCTTATTAATCCAAGAATAAGGCTATTTTGCCTTTAGCTTTTTAAAGATTGGTTTTATATGATACCTGTCACTTTTTGGCTGACTTTAATCAGCATAGTATCTTCTAGATTATTCAAAATCATAGAATGGAAAATTCTTTGTTTTTTAGCATTTCATAGTAATCCATTGTGTGAACGGACCATAGTTTCTTCAACTGTTTATCTGTTAATAGACATTTGAGTTGGTTGTTTCCACCTCTTGGGTATTGTAAAGAATGCTGCGATAAACATGAGTGTACATGTATCAGTTTATGTCAGTAGTTGCCTAATGGATAAGGTGTTGTTACCAACATAAAGGTCAAAACCCATAGAAGGAAGGAAAGCTGTGCCATAGAAGAAAGGAAAGCAATCTCCCCTTATACAATTTACAGTCTGTGAAAAATCTTTTGTAGGTTCAGCTCTGAGTCAGTTCCAATTCAATGACCATAAGAAAGATATAGTCTAGTTGTAGAATTACTGGAACAAATAGTATTTCCATTTTAAACTTTTAAGGAAGTGTCAAACTTCTTTCCATAGGGGCTACAACATTTTATAGTGTCATTCAGCTGTGCATGACAGTTACAATCTCTCCACATACTCAATAGCATTGTTTATTCTATTACTGAACTTTTGTTCCAGTGAAAAGAAGAGAACTCATTATTGTTTAGATGTACCTCTCTCTAAAAAGAACTGGAGTGATTGGGATAGATATGTCAGAGACAGTAATTGGCTCAGGATAGGACAGGTTTCAGAACTATTGTGCATAGTGTCACTATGAGTTGCAGTTGGCTTGATGACATGCAACAATGACAACAATAGGAGCTTAATGTCCTTACCACAGAAACTACAGTCAACATTATGATAGATGGAGAAAGGATTGAAGCTTTCAATAATTTTATTTTTCTGCATCAACAATCAACACCATTGGTACCAACAGTCAAGAAATCAGGAAATGTATTGCAATGGTCAAGTGTGCTATCAGGAACCACCCCCCCAAATGCTAAAAAGTAATCATGTCACTTTGAAGACTAAGGTGTACCTGATTTAGGCCATGATCTTCTTAGTCATCTGCTATGCATCAAAAGCTGGATAATGAATAAGGATGACAGAAGAAGAGCTGATATCTTTGATTTTTCATATTGGGGAAGAGTACAGGCTATCTCATAAACTGTCAATAGAACAGCTCAATAGAACGTCAATAGAACATCACCCACCTTTGGCTTGGTAGCATCACTTTCTGTTCACTAGGTCAACTGATCTCTCTCTATGCTGTTGTTGTTAAGTGGTATTGAGTTGTAGGCGACATGCCCATATGCTGGTGGACTCTTCATCAGAGACCCCCAATTCATCTCTGCTGACACCCACTTGGGATGAAAAGAAAGCCACAAGATCCCTGGGAGTTCCATACACACATGTGTTACTCTTTAAGACATGAGAGACCTTCTTAAGGTTCTGCTGGAACCAAGACTCACAAGACACTGGCCCTCAGCAGACTTTGGTGGGTAGAGGAAGAGGGTGAAGAAAATGGGAAATATCCAGTGGTGACCTGAAAAAATGGAGTAATGGTGGACCTTGATCAGTGTTGATTAATTTTATAAAACACAGTGTATGGGGATGATTGCATGAATGAAGTGAAGCTTTCACTCAATTAAAGAAATTCATTTGCTGATATAGAAAGACTCAAAGTTGGGAGAAACTGCTGCAATAATCCAATAATAAAAAACAGATTTGACCAAGACATTCCCTAGATTAAAAGCATCCAATAATGTCATCAAAGTCTAAGGGGAAGTTCCTTAAAGCATCCTATAATACATTAAACGTCTGCATCTTCTATTAGAGTCTCTTTTCATATTCTCTGTGTTTATTTTATAGCCTAAAAATAATGACCTTCTGTTAGTCTTCACTCTTACGCTGATATTTCTAACCTCTATTTCTTAACTACTTCAGGTCTTTTTTTCTGACCCGCATGTTCCCGCACCAATAGACCTAATTTTACTCATTTTATAAGGCAGTATAAAGTGTTGCATCCTTTTGGACTCAGTAAGATTTACATCTCTGCATGCTTGTAGTACCTTGGGCTCTCCTTTGGTACAATATTTAACTTTTTT
>NW_006399770.1:24283918-24286713 GCF_000299155.1 Elephantulus edwardii
TAACAGCATCCAGGAAATCAGGAGACGAATTGCATTTGGAAAGTCAGCTGTGAGAGATCACTCAAGAGTACTGAAGAGCAATGACGTCAGGCTGAAGACTTAAGGTGCGCCTGATCCTGGCTATAGTCTTTGCAATTACGTGCTATACATCAGAAAGTTGGACAACGAATAGGGATTATAGAAAAAGAATTGATGCCTTTGGGCTGTGATGCTGGAGAAGAATGTTGCATATACCATGGACTGCTGGGAGAACAGGTTTGTCCTGGAGAGGGTGAAGCTAGAATGCTCCTTGGAGTCAAAGATTCTGAAGCTTCATCAGACATACTTTGGGTATGTTCCAAGGAGGGACTGGTCCTTGGAGAGGGACATCATGTTTGGGAGAGTGGAGGGACGGCTCAGGAGAGGAAGACCCTTGATGAGATGGATCAATTCTGTGAGTGGAGTGGTGGGAATTAAAGTGAGACGGCGAGGTTGGCAGAGCATAGAATGGCGTTTAGGGTTCTTGTACATAGGGTTGCTATGAGTTCAAGCGATTCGATAGCACATAACAACAACAACAACAATGAATAAATATCGTATATGAATATATATCATATATTAATACATAAGCGTTCAGGCCTTTTCTTCATAGGGTCACTATGAGTTGCCTGCAACTTGACAGCATTTAACAACATCAACAATAACAACATACGAATATAAATCTTATATGCATATATAGACATATGTATACACACACACACACACACTCACTCACAGCCACCCTATGAACAATGGCTCTGAAATAAACTCTACCCTGAGCCAATTTCACAATCTCTGACACACTTGACCCCATTGACGAAGTCACTATGCCAATTCACCTCATCCAACTTCTTCCTCTCTTGTGCTGATCTTCTGCCCTTCCTAGTATGATGTCCTTCTCCAAGGACTTGTTCCTCTTGGCAACATGTTCAAAGTAAGTGAGACAGATTTAAAAATTCTTGACTCCAAGGAGAAAACACATTTAATCCCCTCCAGGACACATCTGTTTGCTCTCTTAGCAGTCCATTGTATGTTCAATATTCTTCCCCAGCACCACAGCTCAAAGACATCAATTCTTCTTCTTTCATCTTTAGTCATTGTTAAGCTTTCATATGTATACCAATCAATTGAGAAGACCTTGATCTCTACACTGATACCATTGTTCTTAAACATTGAAGAGGTCCCTAAAAGGAGATTTTCCTTACACAAATTATCTTGATTTCATGAAGGTTGGTGACAATAGTATTGATTGCATATCATATTTATCATAATACTGCAAATTGGCTCAGTAGTGAGTATCTTCCTTTTCTTGATGATGATATGCAATTCATATTGAAGGCTGGTGTCTGTGTCTTTGAACTTTTCGAGTCCTCCTCAGATTCAACGAGCAATGTTGGTCATGTCATCTGCATGATGGAGGTTTTTTATGAGTTTCCCTCTTATCCTAATGTCACGTTTTTCTTCATAAAGTACTGTTTATCAGGATTTTTTATGATATTTATATTATAGGGATTCATTCCCTTATTTGACCTTGTCTTATCTTCTCACCCTGTAGGACAAACCTCAAATGTCATTTTCTCTTTGAAGCTTATACTTCCTACTGGGTCATCTTTTCCTTAAATAAAAACACTTAGTATTATTTGTATCTTTATTATGTAACAGTTTTCACAGTAATGAGCAGGTATCTTTGATTCTTTTAAGTCAGTTCATGGCCAAGAGAGAATATGAATCTTTCATCAGTTAAAGCTTACATATTCTGCAGTGCCCAGCATTTAGTAAATATGTAATGCTTGTTATTGGTTTTAGGCACCATCAAGTCAGGTACAACCCATAGCAACTCTATGAACAACAGATATGAACCTTGTTCTATCCTGTGCCATCCTTACACTTCCTAACACATTAGAGTCTATTGCAGAAGTCACTGGGTCAACCCACCTGGTCAAAGGTCTTTTTCTCCTTCTCTGACCCTCTACCTTTCTGAGTATCATGTCACTTCCAAGAAATAGCCCCTGCTAGCAACGAGCCTGAGATATATGAAGCAAAGTCTCATCATCTTTGCCTCCAAAAAGCACTCTGGCTGCATGCTAAGACATATATGTTTGTGCTTCTGGCACTCCATGGGATGTTCAGCATTCTTCTCCAAAACAACAACTCAAAGGCATCAATTTGTCTTGTCATCCTTATTCATTTTTCAGCTCTCAGATGCATAGCAAGTGGTCAGAAAGACCATGATCTAAATCACCATCACCGTAGTCCTCAAACTGACATCATTACGCCTCAATAATTTGGAAAGGTCTCTAACTGCAGACTTTCTCAGTGCAATATGTCTCCTGATTTCCTGTTACCAGGGTGTTAATTGTGGATCCAAGCATGATAAAGTTAATGACAATATATTATAAATAGTTGTTAAATAATTCTTTTAATAATATACATTTAAGAGTAAACCTAAAGTGGAAATCATTATATAAGCTACCTGATTTGAAAGAAAAATCTGTGATTGGAAATACATTTGAATGTAAATTATTTTGAAAATTATTTAAATCTACAATCAGCCTTGAAACTAATCTGGTGAAATCTTCTGATGTAACAGGCAAAGAATCATGTCCAGAGTGCTAGAGTTAGAAAGCATATTTCTCACTTCCTGGCATCACTGTTCCTCTTGTTCTACTCCATCTCTCTTAATTTTTGCACATCTGCTTTCTTACTCAATCCTGTTGAAAGTGTTAGAATTCATGACCAGTTGATATTAAAAATATTAAAAATAAAAATGTATATTT
>NW_006399770.1:24286813-24297470 GCF_000299155.1 Elephantulus edwardii
ACAGGCTATCTCATAAACTGTCAATAGAACAGCTAATTCTTGGAGAAGGTGATGCCAGAGTATTCTTTAGAGGCAAGAGTGGCAAAGCTTCATTTTTCATACTCTGTACATGTATCAAGGCAGGGTATTCCTTGGAAAGGGACTTCAAGATAGGAAAGGTGACAGGTCAGGGAAGGAGAGGAAGACTCCAAAGAGATGGGTTGATATATTGACAACAGCAATGGGCTCACAAGTGTCAGAAATAATAAGGATGACACAGGATACATCAGGGTTCCAGCAGGCTGTTCATAGGGTTGTTATCGGTTATACTCTACTTGACAGAACCGGAAAACAACAACAATAGGAAATTTCGTGGTGCAGTATGTAGCTTGTTGCACTGCTAACTAAAAAAGTCAGTGTTTCAAATCCTCCAATGTATCAGATATAAAAATAATAGGCAATATCTTCCAAATAAGTTTTACAGGATTTGAAACCCAGTTGGAGGTCACCAGATGTCAGTAATGACTTTATGGCAGAGAGATTAAGTTTATGTTTTTGAATAGGTAATGATATTGTGCATTTTTATTTTTTAAATAAATTATCTTTTGATATTATCTATTTTATAACTGGATTGTTGAACTTTTTTGTGAGGTATTTGAGTTTTCTAGAAATCTTACAGATTAGTTCTTAGTCAGGTAAGTTGTTGCAAAATATTTTTCCCAGAGTAGAACACTGTCTCACTCTTTTGGAGAAATCCTTTGATGCATATAGTGATTTAATTTTAGAGGGTTCTAATCACCCTTTCAATTACATTTGATCATCTGTTTTTGCCATAGATTACTGGTGGTATTATTACGAGCTGTTTAATCAGAGCCAACTCATAGTTGACCCTACAGTGGAATTTTTAGGGACAGTAAGATGCACAATTCATGGATTTAATTAGGCTTTGCCTCACATACTTTGGCATGTTTCTAGGAGGGGCTATTCCTTGTACAGGGATATGATGCTTGGAAAGGCAGACTCAGTAAAGGAGAGGAAAACCCTCACTCTAGTGGACTGACACACTGACTGCCTCAATGGGTTCTAATGTGTCAGGAAGTATGAGGATGCACAGGATAAGACAGGGTTTATAACTATTGTTCATTGGGTCACTATAGGCTGTACTCAACTCTACAGCACCTAATAACAATAAGTTGCACAAGAAAACATTGTCCATCTTTCTTTCACATGCGATAGATTGTTTTTGTTAGGTCTTGTGAAGTTGTGCATAACTCATAGTGATCTTAGGAATGAAAGATCTAAACCCTTTCCTATCCTATTCCATCCGGATTCTTTCTGACATACTTGAGCCCATAACTGTAGTCATTGTATAAATCCATCTCACTGAGGGTCTTCATTCTGTTTTATTAATCTTTTATCTTTTTTTTTTGTTAATCCTTCATCTTTTATAGTATGATGTCCTTTTCCAAGGAATAGCTCCTACTACCAACATTCACAAAGCATGTGAGATGAAGTTTTGCTATCCTTCTCTTTAAGGAGCACTCTGTCTGTATTTTCTCCAAGACGTATACTTTTGTTGTTGTTCTTTTGATAAGTCATGGGATATTCAGTGTATTTTTCAATGTAACACACAATGCATTGATTCTTCTCCTGTCATCCTCATTCATTTTCCACTTCAGAAATGCATAGCAAGTTAATGGAAAGATCATAGAATGAATTAGACAAGCTTCAGTCTTCAATTTGGCATTATTGTTTCTCAGTACTTTGGAGATGGTCTTGACAATAGATTTTCCCAATGCAGTATGCCTTTTGATTTCTTTACTGCTGGTACCAAGAGTATTGATTGCTGAAACAAGGAAGATGAAATAATTAAATAATTTACAATCTCAAACTTTTATTTACTTCACATGATGTGCCTACTTATGCAAAAGTTGAGACTCTTTGTCTTCTTGATATTGAGATGTGATCTATATTGAAAGCTGTAGTCTTTGATCATCCTCAGGATTTTAAGTCTTCTTCAGTTTCAGTAAGCAATGTGTGTCAATTGAATAATGCAAGTTGTCAATGACTCTTCCTTCAATCCTGATAATATATTCTTCTTCAAAGAGTCCATTTTCTCCAATGATTTGTTCAGCATATCAATCAAATAGGTATGTAGAAAGGAAACTGCACTGCAACACACCTTTCTTGACTTCAAACCAATTCTTTCTTGATTTTAAAACAATCCTTTGGCAATGTCTGCTATTGATTAGAGTTCCTACAATTGTTCCAATTTTTTTCTTTGATAACTTTAAAAAAATTCAATTATTTTCATCTAATAATACCTTTACAGTATAGTTCATGCATATACACTGTTTCATACACTCTTTCATTTACATTGTATTTCATACATTCATTCATATACATTCTATTTTACATTATTTTATAGTACTTTATTTACAAAATCTTTGAAAACATTTATATTTTAAATTTTATACCTTAGTCCTTCATCTTTCTTAAGCTGGTCTTTATATCTGAGGTGAGGTATGGATTTTATTTCAATTATAATAAATTACCACAAAGCCCAAAAACCAAACAAGAGAAGCCATTTAGAAAGCCACTGCAGTAATCCCACTAAGATGGTATTATTTTGGACTAAGTGGACAATTGTACTTAAGTTTTCCAAAATAAGCAAGTGGAAAACAATTGATTTAAATGCCAATAAATTTACTTGATTTGAATGGCTGAGGGCTATAAAATAGAATGTTGTTGTAAGGTGCCGACTGAGTATGACTCATAGCAGATCTGTGAACAAAAGATCTAAAACCTCTTCTTGTCTGTGCCATCTTCACACTTTCTGACACATAGGAGAACACTGTGGAAGTTGCCACTTCAATCCGCCCAGTCATGTGCCTTCCTGTCCTTTACTGACCCTCCACCCTTCCTAGCATCATGTTCTTCTCCAAGAAATAACCCCTCTTATCAACATGCCCAAAGTATGTGAGGCAAAGTCTCATCCTTCTTACCTCCAAAATGTACTCTGGCTGCAACCTCTCTAAGACATATCTGTTTGTTCTTTGGCCATCTATGGGATGTTTAGTGTGTTTCTCCAAATACACAGCTCAAAGACATGAATTCTTCTTTCTCAGATGCATAGCAAATGATCAGAAAGACTATGGCCTGAATCAGGTGCACCTTAGTCCTCAAACTGACATCTTTATAACTCAATAATTTAGAGAGGTCCCTAATTGCAGATTTCCCCAGTGCAATGTGTTTTCTTATTTCCTTACTGCTAGTATCAAGGGTGTTTACTGTGGATCCAAGCAAGATGAAGTTGTTGACACTTCCAAGCTCTTATCAATATATCGCATCTTTGTTTTCTTGACATTGAGATGCAAGTCATACTGAAGGTTGCATTCCTTGATCTTTTGCAACAAGTGTTTCAAGTCTTTTTCACTTTCAGCAAACAAGGCTGAGTCATCTGTATTACACAGGTTACTGATGAGTTTCCCTCCAATCCTGATGCCACAGTCCACTTTATAGAGACCAGCTCCTTGACTAATTTGCTCAGCATACAGATTATATAGGTATGGAGAGAGAATACAATCCTCACACATTCTGTTCTTAATTTTAAACCATGCAGTATTCCCTTGCTCTGTTCCCACATCAGCCAGTATATATAGATTCCACATGAACAAATTAAGTACCCTGGGATTGCCATTCTTCTCAATGTCAGCCACAACTTGTTATAATCCACACAAATGACTTAGGTTAGTCACTGAAGTGAAAATAGATAGTCTTCTTCAGTCAGGATCCAACTGACAGCTGCAATGATGTGCCTGGTGCCATGGTCTCTTTTAAATCTTCCTTGAATTTCTGGCGGTTTCCTATCTATGTATTGTTCCATGTATTTTTTAATTCTTTTCCTCAGTATTTTGTTTGTATGTGATATTAATGATATTGTCCAATAGTTTCCACATTCCGTTGGATCAGCTTTCTTTTGAATGGGAACAATTATGCACCTGTTCCAATCCGTTGGCCAGACAGCTGTCCTCCAAATTTCTTGGCATAGACTGGCAAGTGCAGTCAAGACTGCATCTGTTAATTGAAACAAGTCAGTTGCTATCCCTTCTATTTCTAGGGCTTTATTTGTTGCCAATGCCTTCAACACAGCTTCCATTTCCTCCTTCATTATCATTGGCTCCTGTTCATACGATAATTCCTGAAATTTTTCAGTGTC
Organism: Elephantulus edwardii; assembly: GCF_000299155.1. Taxonomy (NCBI): domain Eukaryota; kingdom Metazoa; phylum Chordata; class Mammalia; order Macroscelidea; family Macroscelididae; genus Elephantulus; species Elephantulus edwardii. Next base: position 24,291,012 of record NW_006399770.1, read on the forward strand.
AATCAGTTCTTTCTGGTACAGTGATTCCATATATTTCCTCCATCTTCTTGTGATGTTTTTGTTTGTTGATTTTTATGGGGGGGTTGGGGATTTGTCATTCAACATATTACTGATATTAGCCAACACATTAACATGGTTCCATATTGTGACATGAGGCTTATTTTTTTTTTTCAGTTGTTTCAGCTTGAGAAATGCAGAGCGAGTTCTTCCCTTTTTATTTTATAAATTTTGCTCTGTGTAAAATCTACTGCAATATGTTGCTTTGTCCTCCCCAGCTGCCTTTTAAAAACTTCTGTTAAACTCTTTCACTTCTACATATTTTCCTTTTATTTTGACTTCTCCACACTTCTGTGCAATTTTTAAAGTCTCTTGACATCTGTTTTGATTTTTTTTTCTTTCTCCTCTGTTTTTGTTATCACCTTTTGTTTTCTTCACAGATAAGACCTTTGATATCATCCCACAACTCATCTGGTCTTCCATCACTGGTGTTCAATGCTACAAACCTATTCCTAAGATGATCTTTTGAAATTAAAATGAAATTGATTCAAGATCATATGTTGGTTCCTGCGAACTTATTTTAATTTTTTGCAGCTTCAGCTTGAACGTGTATATAAGTAATTGATGATCTGACCCAAAGTCGGCCCCTTAGTCTAATTTTGACTGTCAACATTGAACTACTCCAAAGATTTCTTCCACAAATGTAGTCAATCTGAGTACTATGAAGCCCATCAAATGAGATTAATGGGTGAAGTCTGGATTAGTGTCTTTTAAAAAAGGTATATGTAATGAATAAATCATTCAATCATTCTACTTCTAGCCTCATTTCTATCATCAAACCCATTTTCCAACTGTTATCCCTTCTTCACTGTTTCCCACTTTTGCATTCCTGTCACCAATTATCATTAACAGATTTTTATTATGTTTGACCAATTTTGGACTTCAAGATTTGATAAAAATTCTCAGTTTCTTCTTCTTTGGTTTCAAATGTAAGAGTGTATATTTGAATAACAGTTGTGCTAATGGGTCTTCCTTGTATTCTATGGATATTATCTTATCACTCCCAAAATTTCAGTATTTCAGTATAGAACTAGAAATCGATTTTTTGGCTACAAATGCAACAACATTCTTCTGTTTTTCATTCCCAACATGGTGTACGATATGATTATCTGATTCAAAGTGTCCAAAGCTGGTCCATCTCATCTCACTAACACCTAACACCTAGTATGTCACCATATGTGGTCCATTTAATTTTTAACAATTTCCAGTTTCCCAACATTCAAGTTATGTGTGTTCCATTTGACATTTGTTAAACAATGTTATTATTTTCCTCATTTTAACTGATTTTCAATCTAGGCTCTAAAACTATACAAACTCTCCTTGTTCCTCTGGTGTTCATAGGGTTTTCAAAGGCCTGTTATTTTAGAAGCAGATGTCAATCTGGTTTGCTAGTTTGTTTTAATCTAGAAGCTCTACCAAACCCTGTCCACCATTGGTAAACCTTATGGTATTTGACACACCAGAGGCACAGCTTTTAGTATCACAGCAACCCCAAGTTAACTGTACAGGAAACTGACAAAGAAGTGCTATACTACATAGAATAATTTTCTCCCCAAATACAATTGACAATCTTCCCTCCTGAATCAAACTACTTCACACTGGAGACTCTTAGTCAGGGTCCAACTGACTTATAAATTCAAAGACCCACCCACCATGTCCTGATTGGTTTAAAAAAGAGACTTCCAGCCCAAGCTGATTATTAACTAAATCCAAATGACCAATCAGCTTATACTTGATTGGTAAGGAAATAAAAAGTGATCAAGTTCATACCCAACTTTGAATTAAATCAAAGCAACCTACTCTCTAGAATCAAACTTCTTCACACTAGGGACTCTTAGGGCCCAAAGTAGGGTGTTAGAGAGAACAAAATCTCAAGTAGAACTAAAAAGCTAAGCACCATATACTTACTTATATGGAAGATATTAGGAGAAACAGATTTATGTAACTATTTGAACTTGGAATTTAAACTGATAAAAGAAGATGTCCACTATACCCCATGTGAGGTAGAAAGTGCATAGTTAATTACAGTCTGCTAAGTAGGAACACTTAACCAGTATATGTATATTGTGAGAATGTAATTTTGCTAATGCTTATAGTAAACACTAATTTAATTTTAAATTTAGGAAAAATAAAATAAAAAAACTAATCTACTAAAACTAATTATATTTCCAGATGTCAGAATGAATAAGAGTAATATATTTCCAGCTCTTGGCATATCTTAAGCTGAGGGAACTGAAGATCAAGCTCAAGCCTCAAATTACAATGCTTAAGGATGCTATGGGTAGAATGTTGAATAATCCAGGAAGCATTAAAAGAAGGTAGAGAAGTACAAAGAGTTTTGTACCAAAAATAATTGGCTGATACAGAAGAATTTCATAAAACAAAATGTGATCACAAAGAAATGGTAAAGAAGGAGAATATTCAAGCTACTTTGAAGGAATTGGCAAAAAGAAAAGCCGTAGGAATTGAAGGAATACCAATTGACAAAATTCAACAAATAGATGCAGCCCTGGACATGCACACCACATTGTGCCAATAAATCTGGAGAACAATGACCTGGATAACTGACTGGAAGAGATGCATATTTATTCCCATTTAAATAAAAGGTGATAGAACAGACAGTGGAAATTATCAAACAGTAATATTAATATCATACACAACAAAATCTTGCTGAAGATCACCTAAAACAGACTGGAACAATAAACGCATTGGCAAAGAACTACCAGAAATACAAGCTGGGTTTAGAAGAGGTCATAACACCAGGGATATCATCACGAATACCAGATGGATCTTGGCTGAAAGCAGAGAGTTCCTGTGGCATTTCTACCTGTGTTTCACTGATGATATAAAAGAATTTTACTGTGTGTCACAACAAATTGTAGTTAACTTAGAAAAGAATGGGAATCCTGAACTCTTGCTTATGCTTTTCAAGATCTATACTTGGGCCAGAAAGCAGTTTTTAGAACAAAGCAAGGAAACACCGCGTGGTTCAAAATAAGGAGAGGAATGTGTCGAAGATGCATCGTGCATTTATAACTTTTTAATCCACATATGGAACTGATTATTCAGAGGATGGAACTTAATAAAAAGGAATGTAGCATCAAGATTGGACGAAGACTCATCAACGACCTGTGTTATGTTTGCTGAAACTAAGAGTACCTCAATCATTTGCTGCAGAAGGTCAAGGATGGTAGTTTTCAATATAGATTGTAGATCAACATCAAGAAAACAAAGATTTTCACCACTGGGGAATTCTCACTAATTGGCAGTACTCTGAAAGATGGAGAAGACATTGAGGCTTGCTCAAATCCCCAATCAACACTCTTGCTACCAACAGTCAGGAAATTGAAAGATGAATTATGTTAGAAAAATCTGTTGTCAGGGACCTCTCCTGAGTGTTGAAGAGCAACAACGTCAATCTAGAGGCTAAAGTGTGCCTGATCCAGGACATGGTCTTCGCAATTACTTGCTATTCATCAGAGAGTTGAACAATGACTAAAGATGATAGAAGGATAATTCATGCCTTTGAGTTGTGCTGGAGAAGAGTATTGAATATACCATGAACTGCCAAGAAAACAAACAGATTTGTCTTGTAGAGGGTGAAACCAAGTTGTTCCTTTGATGCAAAGATTGTGAGGCTCCATCTCAGATAATCTGGATATGTTACCAGGAGGGACAGTCCTTTGAAAAGGATTTTGTGTTTGGAAGAGTAGAGGGTTAGTACAGGTGAGGAAGACCCCGGATGAGATGGATTGACATAACAATTGGACTAACTAGAGTAAGTGTGCTTGAAATAATGAGATTGGGTCAGGATAGGGCAGAGTCCAAAGTTATTTTTCATAGAGTGGCACTGAGATGTGGTTGATTTGTCAGCACATAACAACAGAAATTATATTTCAAGCATTCAACATGACAAATGATACACAAAGGTAGTGACAACAATGATAATATAGAACATTTCTGTCATTGCAGAAAAATTCTATTGTGTTGTACTAGATTATAGCACAAAAAAAATAGATTTTATGAAATTTCTAGGAACGTCAGTCTATCTTCCTATCAGCTAATTAAATCATAACAAGCTTATATGTGTTAAATTATCATCCATAAAGTTTGGAAGAATTACTATTTCCCCTAGATGTAATCAGGAATAGTTTGAGGCCTTGAACACTAATAAAAGACAGATGAGCTGTGGGAAAATATCAAGAATGTAGTTCATGAAGAATGCAAAAAGCCATTACAAAGAATGAAGAAGCAAAGAATAAAATGGATGTGAGAAGAAACTCTGAATATTTCACTAGAATGCCAAGAACCACAAAAAAGGGGGGAGGGGAAGAAATCAAGCAGTTAATTAGCTGAACAGAAGATTTCAAAAGGCAGCACGGGATGACAAAGCAAAATATTACAATGAAATGTGCAAGGAGTTGGAAATGGAAAATCAAAAGGGCCAAACTCGCTCAGCATTTCTTAAACTGAAGGAACTAAAGAACAAATTCAACCTGTAAGTTGCAATGCTTAAGGATGCTATGGCAGTCTATTGAATGATTCAGGAAGGATTAAAAGAAGATAGAAGGAGTATAGAGAGTCATTGTACCAAAAAGAATAGGCTGACACAAAAGAATTTCAAGAAACAACATATGATCAAGAGGCAATGGTAATGAATGAAGAAGTTCAGGCTGATCTGAAGGACTTGGCAAAAAAGAAACTGATGGAATACCAATTGACTTATTTCAGCAAACTGAAGATGCCCTGGATTTGCTCACCAAGTTGTGCCAAGAAATCTGGAAGACAACTACTTGGCCAACTGATGAGAAGAGATCCATATTTATTCTCATTTAAAAAAAACAAAAGTTACCTGACAAAGTACAGAAATTATCAAACTATATCATTAATACCACACACTGGCAAAATCCTGCTGAATTTTATCGAGAAACTACCAGAACAGTAAATTAACAGAGAACTACCAGCAATAAAGCTGAGTTTAGAAAAGGTCATGGCACTAGAGATATTATTACCAATGTCAGATAGAATGTCTGTGTTTCTTTGATTATGCAAAGGCATTTGACTGTGTGGATGACAACAAACTGTGGCTGACTCTGAGAAGAATGGGAATCCCAGAACATTTGATCGTGCTAATGCGAAACCTGTACTTGGAGCAAGAGGCAGTCATCAGAACAGAGCAAGCCAACACTGCATGATTCAAAATTGAGGAGGCTGTATGCCAGGGATGTGTCCTATCTCCCTATCTTTTCAACCTATATGCAGAACAGATTATCCTGGAGGCTGAGCTCAATGAGGAGGAATGTGGCATCAAGATTGGAGGAAGATTCATCAACAATCTGTATTATGCAAATGACACAACTCTGTTTCTTGAAACTGAGGAGGACTTGAAGCACTTGCTGCAGAAGATCAAGGACCGCAACCTTCAATATGGATTGAGGATCAAAATAAAGGAAACAAAAATTCTCACCACTAAGCCAATTGGCAGCACCAGGATATATGGTGAAGAAATTGAGATTGTTAACAGCTTAGTTTGCTTGGCTCCACAATCAACACTCTTAGCCCCAGAAGCCAGGATATTAAAAGACACAATACAATGGGAAAGTCTGCTGTTAGGGACCTCTACAAAGTACTGAAAAGCAATAGTGTCACTCTGGACATCAAGGTATGCCTAATACAGGCCATGGTCTTTGCAATCACTTGCTATGCATAAGAGAGATGGGCAATGACTAGGGAGGATAGAAGGAGAATTGATTCATTTAATCTGTGGTGTTGGAGAAGAGTATTATAGCATGGACTTCTAAGAAAATGAAAGGTTCATCCTTCTTGTTGCTGTTGCTAAGTGTCATCAAGTCGTAGGCAACTCATAGCAACTCTATGAATGAAAGACCTGAACACTTGTATGACTTTCATGGTTTCTCCTGGTTCATAGGGTTTCTGGAGGCAAGCTATCACAAGTGGATGCCACTCCTGCTTCCAAGCTTGTTTTAATTAATGAGCTCCACCAAACACTGTCCACCATGGGTAACCATTATCACATTTGTCACATCAGTGCCACAATGTTCAGCTTCACAACAACTAAAAGTTACCTCTGTACAGCAAGTAGACAGACCAGTGCTATATGACCTAAAAGTATGTTTGACCAAAACCAATTAAAAATAACCCTGAGGGCCATGGATTAACGTCACCCACCTTTGGCTTGGTAGCATCACTTTCTGTTCACTAGGTCAACTGATCTCTCTCTCTATGCTGTTGTTGTTAAGTGGTATTGAGTGGTAGGTGACATGCCAATATGCTGGTGGACTCTTCCTCAGAGACCCCCAATTCATCTCTGCTGACACCCACTTGGGATGAAAAGAAAGCCACAAGATCCCTGGGAGTTCCATACACACATGTGTTACTCTT
>NW_006399770.1:24303099-24309598 GCF_000299155.1 Elephantulus edwardii
ATTGATTCAGTGACTGGGATAATTGGGATGGGAGTGTCAGAGACAGTGCGATTGGCACAGGACAGAGCGAAGTTTAGGGCTGTTGTACATAGGGTCGCTATGAGTCGCAAGTGACTCGATGGCATATAACAACAACAACAACAACAACATATCACTAGTACTTTGATTTTAATGTTGAGATTTATGTCTGAGTGCAAACGGAACCAATGCATTAATTAATTTATAAATAATATGAATAATTAATCCAATTTCTATGTCCGCATAGGAGTCTAAAACCATCCTGTGCTCATTCAATAAAAAGAGATCAAAGGATCAGATTCCTCACAGTAGCCAGAACAATGCCGAGAAAGCCAAAAAAAATGGTCACTCCTGCACAAGTGATGCTAACACCTGCCACACAGAAAATGGAACTTTTCTAATACTCATCATCTCACAGACATGTTAAATGAATTAGACTTGAATTTTATAAAATAAAATAAAAATATCTGAACACACACAATTTCTATTATTTAATCAACTCCTATCCCCATTCACGCACATGCACAAAAGTTGAAAATATGCAGAAATAACTTAGAGAAACTGTCCCCCAATATACTACCAAATTTATGCATGGTCACACATGCATTAGGAGACAAAATAAGAAGCATGAAACATTTCCAATGGTAGGCTGCTTACTGATCTAATTTCTACTTTCCAATTAAAATTATTTTAACAAATAAAAAAAGGATAAAAAATATGATTAATCCAAATAGAGCTCTATCCTTCAAAATATACATTTGTCCTTTTCCTGAAAAACAAGAAAGATATAATGAAGAAATATTCTCTAAGAACAATAATTAGGTGACCAGAGTTGACCAGGGTGATAAATGAAAATTATGAAGACTAATTATAGTTAATTATAGAATATCTGCTGTTTTTCTCCCCTCCCCAGTAATACTTTGATTCCAAAATATTTGTCTCAAACTACTTCATTTTTAATACATTTCCTTACGTATAATATAATTTCAACTAATTTTCTGTTTTGTCACAATATGCATTATTTCTCAATAAGACAATTATGTTAGAACCTTCCAGAGTTTTGATCCCTCTGGGATTGCATACTGAGAAAGAAAATTATTCTGAAAATGGTACACATTAGAGTTAATATTGTTGTTGTTGTTATGTGTCATCGAGTTGCAATTTCATCTATATAGTAGTTTATTGTTTTTTCATGTTTCTATTGAGCTTATCCTCAAGCTCAGATTTCATATTTATGTGGAGAGAACAGTACTCTAAATGAAAGCCAAAAAAATGAGAAAGTAGTAGGGCTCCAAGCTTTGATATTCCTTGCCATTTCATAACATTGCATCAACCTTTATCCTTCCAACTCACGAAAACATTGTCAGGTCAAATTTTCAAGATCTGATACTTGCAAGTTTTGTTGCTGGCACAGAGATACTCTGTATTTCTCTGTGTGTGCATTATTTTCCAGTTATTTCCAAGGGATATTTCAGGGACTCAGATGATAATAGATTATTATTGCCATAAAAGAAAAAATGTTTATACACTTGTAGGAAAATATGTAAGAGCTACAGTATTAACCAGTTTTGAGGTAGGGGTTGATTTTTTGTCCATTTTTTTTTTGTTTTTCATTATTAAAGGCTTTTTTCCCCTATAGAGAGGAAAATTGGGTGAAAATGGAAAAAAAATCAGTTTCTATTTTCATTATGTAACTTCCGTGAGTCCCTAGATGACACAAGTGGTTAAATACTTAAGTACTAACAAAAAAGTTGGCAGTTGTAGTTCACTTAGATGTGTCATGGAAATCAACTTCTAAAATGCCAGACATTAAAAATCTGTGCATCAAAGTCTTTCTCTGACATACATGGACTGTCCATTTGTCAAAATCAATTCCAAAGCAAGTAGTTTAATATGAATTATACAAAGGCAACTTTGTAGAACAGACTTTAGCGATTCTTTTTTCTTAGTACTAACAAAAACAAACAAACAAAATACCACTAACTAACAAAACATTACCAATCAGTGGAAAAATCTTGCAGTCTTTTTCTTATTTTTAAGAAAACTAAATCATTTTAAAAAGCTAAAATTTATTTATTTTTTCCCCCATGATCTCATTGAAAGAAAATACCAAAACTAGGGGACAAGTTAATATATCTAAAAAACAATTTGAGTATTAAAAACTTACAAGAAGATATTATATACTTCTAAGAGATCTTTTAAATTAAAAACAAACATTTTTAATGTAGGAATCATACACTATATGACAGTTACTTCAACATGTTTTCTTGTTAAAGGACAAGAGAAGCATTTCTAGCAAATCTAACATCATCCGCCTGCTGTAATCATAATCTAGTTATCTGGACACTCAATTTAACAGAAAGAAAAAAAGAAATATATTTCCTATTTTAAGGAACAGAGACTCTGTGCTAGATTTTCAAAAAGAATGGACTATGGCAGCCATAACCAAGCATAGACTCAGATAACAACACCCAAGCATAACCAGCTTTCCCATCTAGAGTGTTTCTTCCATTGTCTCAGAAACACAGGCTGATCCCTTGAACTCTACAGCTTTTCTTATGCTGTTTTATCACTTATATTACTTCAAGGACATCTCAGAGTGCTAAGTGTTATAATGGATATAAAAACAAGGTATAATGGATACACACAGGTGCTGTGTGCCCAGCTCAGACTGAATGACTTCTAAGGGACATTCAGGGAAAAAAAGTATCTGTCATAACAACAATAACAATAACAACAACAAAAAAAAGAAGAAGAATACCTGAAAAGACAGGATAATGGTGGGTCCCTGTCTGATATTTTCCGTTTCCTTTCTCCTCCCTCTACCCAACAAATTTTATCCATGTGATTTCACCTCTACTCATCCTCATTCATCTATTCCCACCTCTTTGATTCTTGGATCCCCACACATTTTACTAGTTATTCATCTATTTTTACATTAGTAGTCTTATGCAGTATTTTGAATCCTGATAAAAAAGTGTTAATTTTGGATCCAAAATGAAATTATTGACAATGCCAGTATTTTCTCCATTTATCAAAAGGATAAGGTAGGCAGACAGATAAATCTTTTACTTTGAAACATTATTTACTATTTTATTTATCTTGATTTTAATCCTTTTAAAATAGATAGATGATAGATAGATATAGATAGATAGATAGATAGACAGATAGATAGATAGATAGATAGATAGATAGATAGATAGACTGTTGTTATGTGCCTTCAAGTCTACTTTCCTCATAACTGTGAATAATGGATTTAAACTCTACCATGTGCTATCCTCATCATCCTGGTACATTTGAACCCACTGTTATAATCACCATTATAATCACCATATAATTAATCTACCTTGTTAAGGATCTTTCTCCCTTACTTTGCCTCTCCACCTTTCCAAACATGATGACTTTTCCCAAGGCTTGGCCTCTTCTAACAGTATTTGAAACAAAGCTTCATCATTGTGGTGTTACATTTAAAGTTGACTATTTTGTTAACCAAAAGTTATTTAGAGTCTCTGAATAGGTTTTTATTAATATTTATTTTGCTGCAGATTATTACAAAAATGCCAGAACTTAGAATTTATAGAAATTCAAACTGGATTTAGAAGAAGCCAAGGAATGAAGGATAACTGAAAGAAAAAAATAACAAAGAGATTTTTACTTGTGTTTTATTGAATCTGTAAAGTCATTTGACTTTGAAAATCAGAATAAATTATAAATAACAGTAAAAAATGGGAATTCTAGTTCTCAGTTTTGTTCATACAAAACCTATTCATAGGCAAACAAGCAGTAATAAGAACAGAAAAGCTTGATGGAACTGCAACCTTGACAGAATGGCAGTCCTGATGGAAATGGCATGGCAACAAGACATGGTAGCAAAATGGGCAGCTGGAATTTGAGTGAGAGAAGTCAAATGTAACTGTCTGCACATGGCAGGGAGCTGCTTGTTGACATCAAGTGTGCACCCTGGGAGTGGCTTCCTGATGAATGCACTGGGAGCTGCTTCCTGACTCCAGGCTTGCTTCAGGGAGCTGCTTCCTGATGCCAGGCACTCACCAGGGAGCTGCTTATAGATGCTACTCAGAGAGTGATGCACTGGGGAACAATACACAGGGGCAAGCAGAAAACATGGAATCTGAGTGAGTGTGAGCCCAGAACTCTAGTCCCATCATTGTCAGCACATGCCCAGAACTCCAGTGCTAACATTGTTGGTCCATGCCCAGAACTTTCCTCCTGAGATGCACTGGGAAAAGTGCTGGAACCTGAATAAGGTACTTTGTGGAGGCATCATTGCTGTTTGGCTGGATCACAGAGGACTCCTTTAACCAAATCAGAAGGGAGTGAGAGAGCTGGAGCTTGTTCTTGAAGGGGAAAAAGGAGGCTTTCTGGGTTTCCTCTCAGGTTGTCTTGTGCTCTGCCTTGCATTTCCTCATGTCCGGTCCATCAACTGCCTTTAGCCCAGAACACATTGGGCTACTTTGCTTCAGCAGCAATTATGTTGGATCTCAACATCAAGAAAACAAAAACACTTACCATTGGACCAGCAGATAAAACTATGATAAATGGAGACTGAAGTTGATAACAATTTCATTTTTCTTGGGTCCAAAATCAACTCCCATGGTAAGAGGAATCAAGAAATCAAGAGTTGTATTTCATTGGCAAAATCTGCTGTTAAAAGCCTCTACAAAATACTAAAGAGCAAAAATATTGCTTTAAAGACCAAGCTGTGCCTAATCCAAGCAATAATATTTTTAAATTATTTTCTATGTATGTGAATGTTGGACAATGAATAAGGATGACAGATGAAATATAGAAGAGTACAAAATAACAAATGGACTGGCAAAAGAACAAACAATCTATGTTTAGATTGTTTAGGTGCAAATCTAATTAGAGTGTTCCTTAGAGGCAACGATGGTGAAATTTCATCTCACATACTTTGGGCAGGTTGTCAGTAGAGGCTGGTCTTGGTCCAGTCTGGGAAATGGCAGACGAAGAGATAAAAACTCTCAACTGTTGTAGAATGAGGCTGACATCGGGATGGGGGTAAGACTGAGAAAAACTGGATGAAATATGTTTACGGCATTGAAGTCTTTGGGGGAGAGAATATTTTCTATTTTAGGGCATTATGTTTATCGTAAGAGTACGGAATGAGGGTTGCAGAGTGGATTATATTTGGGGGTTGGGGGATGTGTGTGGAGGGGATTACGTACCAATGAGGGAGTTTTTCTTTTGCGTTTGAAGGAGAAGAGGGGCAAACGGGGGGGGCGGGGAGAGGGGTGCAACAACGAATGAATGGAATTCCAAAATCTCTGTAGATGTTCATTGAAATGAAAAATAAAGAAATTAAAAAAAAAAACTCTTCAACAATACAGGTTGACACAGAGACTTTCACAGTGACCTTGGGCATATAAAGTTTCTGACGGTGGTATAGCATAGAACAAGTTTCTCATTTGGTATTCATTGGTTTGCTATGAAATGTAGTGCAGTCTATGGGATTTAAAATCAATCTGTGCATCTGAAAGTTGGATGACTATAAATATGGATGCTTGAAGAAGAATCAGAACCTTGGACTTGTGGTGTTGGAGAAGAGTACTGAATATCTCATGAACTGCAGAAAGAACTAACAAACCACTTTTGGAGTAAGTGCAACCAGAGGGCTTCTCTTAAGTAAAGATAGTCAAACTGTCTCACATACTTTGGGCATGTATCAGAAAGAACTAGTTCTTAGAAAAGAAAGCTCAATTATATGAACATGGGTTACATAGTTACGTATGATTAGAGCTAAAGGAAAACTAAAAAAAAATTGTTGTTGTTGTTAAGTGCCATCAAGTCATAGATGACTTATAACAACTCTATGAACAAAAGACCTGAACGCTTGTATAACTTTCCGCATTTCTCCAAATTCATAGGGTTTCTGAAGGCAAGCTTTTTCAGAAGTGGATGACACTCCTGCTTCCAAGCTCATTTTAATCAGGGAGCGCCACTAAACACTGTCCACCATGAGTAACCATTATCACATTTGGTACATCATTGTCATAGTGTTAGAGTAGGGAAATATAAAGTTCCATGAATTTCAATCTTAAATGAAATGACAAGGATAGCTTCACTCAAAGGTAATGTTTGAGAAAAGGACCAAGAATTTTTATAAAAATGCCATGAAATATCAGAGGGAGAAAGAATCTAGACAGAATGAAGATTAAGCTACAAAGATTTTTTTAACAGAACTTGACTGGTGTATGCAATGAAGGCAAAGAAAAAAATAAGGTAGGCAATGATGAAGAGGCAGCAAAGAAAGTTATATTGTTAATGGAACTTAGACTGTTTATAGCAGTACTGTCAAATAGAAACATAATGCAAGTCATATATGTTGTTGTTGTTGTTGTTGTTATATGCCGTCGAGTCGCCTGCGACTCATAGTGACCCTATGTACAACAGCCCTAAACTCTGCTCTGTCCTGTGCCAATCGCACTGTCTCTGACACTCCCAT
>NW_006399770.1:24309838-24313455 GCF_000299155.1 Elephantulus edwardii
ACAGCTCAAAGGCATCAATTCTCCTTCTATCCTCCTTGGTCATTGTCCAACTCTCTGATGCATAACAGGTGATTGCGAAGACCATGGCCTATACAATTTAAAATTTACCAGGAGTCACAAAATAAAAAAGAAGTATACTAAATAGTTTTAGCAATATGTCTTATTAATATATAATAATGGGGATTCTAAATAAGTTACTATAGTTTAATATGTTATTAATAAGATACAAAACTTTTTTAAAAAAAATTCCTAAATCTTCAGCATTTGGTGTGTACTTTACAGTTATAGCCTATCTCAATTTAGATTATAAAGCTTTGAAGTGCTCACTGGCCACATGTGGATAGCTACTTTGTTGCTATCAATTTTTTATGCATGTAAGTATTGAGAGTTAAAAGCTAATGTAAGAATTTTGGATTTTACTCTGAGATAGAAAGATACTGGAGGGTTTTTAGAACAAAAAGGGGAATTTATTTAGCACACATTTTAATAGGATCATTCTATCTGCTGTTAAGAAGATTGACGAATGAGATTATTGCAATATTCCACAAAAGAAATTACAGTAGTTGAGGTGTCATCTATGAATGTGTGAGAGTGGTTGGTTTAGAGATATATATTTTTTAAATAAACATAAAATTATCATATGTGCTATTTTCCATATGCTTACTGCATTTTTATAAAAATATGTGACGTATATGTCTTAAATATAGCAACACTAACTAGAATTATGATATAAAAGCCAGAATGTCAATATTGTAATTTATTGAGGGGAAAATAGTCTATTATTTAAAGTGAGAAATTATCCTACCTGAATCTTTGAATAAAACTGCACTACAGGAATGCCACAAATAATCAATACATTACTAGATAAAGTAGTATCAGAATATATAGAGTTATTAGGATCAAACTTATAACTTTATATTACTGAAACTCTAATAGCATAATCCACCCATCACCATTATAGATAAACATGCCTTTGATGTTTTTGTTTCGGAACTCAAGCGTTACCTTCTAGAGAAATAACTGGAGGCAGTGCGATTGGCACAGGATAGAGCAGGTTTAGGGCTGTTGTACATAGGGTTGCTATGAGTCGCAAGCAACTCAACGGCACATAACAACAACAACAACAACAACAATTGTGCTCATAAGAAACCTATACCCTGATTAAGAAGCTGTTGTGCAAACAGAGCAAGCATACTGCATGGCTTAAAATTAGGAAGGGTATTCATCAGGGTTGAATCTTTTCTCCATTTTGCTCACTTTGGTAGCACACGTACTAAAATAAAATCTTCTCTCCAAACTTATTAAATCTGTATGGTGAGTAAATTATTCAAGAAGGTGAATTCTGTGAACAAGAATGTGGCATTAGTATCAGCGGAAGATTCATGAACAACCTGTGCTATGTAGATGGTACAATCTTATTTGCTGAAAGTGAGGAGGACTTAAAGTATTTGCTGCAGAAGATCAAAGACTACAGTTTTCAATATGAGTTACATCTCAAGGTAAGGAAAACAAAATTTTTCACCACTGCACCAATAAGTAGGCAACATCATAATAGATGAAGGAAAGATTGAATAATTTCAATTGACTTATTCAATGATTTCATCTTACTTGGATCCACAATCAACACTCTTGGTAGCAGCAGTTAGGAGATCAGGAGATGTATTGCTTTAGGAAAATCTGCAGTAAGTAAGGGACCTCTTCAAATTATTGAGGAGCAATGATTCCAGTTTGATGAATAAGGTGCACCTCAGTCAGGCCACGGTATTTTCAATTAATTATTATGTATCTGAGAACTGGATGGTGTATAAGGATGGCAGAAGAATAATTGATGTCTTTGACCTATGATGTTAGAGAAAAGAGCTGAATATCCCATGGACTATAAAAAAAAAAAACAAACAAAAAAAACCCAAAACCCCATCTATGTCAGAGAAAGTACAGCCAGAATGCTCCTTGGGAGCAAAGATGATAAAGCTTCATCTCACATACTTTGAGCATGTTGCTAGGACAGATTATTCCTTGGAGAAGGACATCAGGCTTAGAAAAGTGGAGAGCTGGCATAAAGGAAAAAGATACTCAACCTAGTAGATTGATCAGTGACTGCTGTTGGGCTTGAAAGTATCAGGCAGAAAGTGTGAGGATGTCACATGATGGGAAAGGGTTCAGATCTATTGTTAATAGAGTCACTATGGGTCGTATTATGGCACTAAACAACAATAAACTTAAAGACTCAAGAAAATCTATAAATGAATGATTCACAAGTCTTGGGTCACACATCATACGAAACTGGGTAAAAGTCAAGAGTTTATAAAAAGATAATTTTTCAATTTCTTTGACTTAATTGAGTCACAATGTAAGTACATGTGTACTTTGAAATAATATTAAAAGAATTTCAATACTTTAACATATTCCTATTGATTGTTATTTGTTGTTGTTATGTGTTGCCACGTTACTTGTGACTCAGAGAGACCCTATGTACCACAGTTATGAAGCCTGCCTGTTCTGAGCCAGTCTTACTGACACTAACACACCTACCCCAATTTCCCCAGTTACTGTATCAATCCATCTCATAAGGGGTCTTCATCTTCTGTGCTGTCCCTCTACCCTCCTGAGCATGATGTCCTTTACAAAGACTTGGTCTTTCCTGATCACATGCCCAAAGTATGTGAGAGAGAGCTTCAAAATCCTTGCCTTAAAGGAGAAACTTGGTTTCACCTTCTCCAACACATACATATTTGTTTTCTTAGTGGCCCATGGTATGTTCAAAATTCTTCTCCAGCACCACAACTTGAAGTCATCAATTCTTCTCTGTCATACTTCTTCATTGTCCAGATCTTTGATGCATAGCAAATAATTGCGAAGACATGGCCTATATCAGATGCACCTTAATCTCTGGACTGACATCATTGCTCCTCAATACTCTAGAAATGTTGCTGAGAGAAGGTTTACCTAAAGCAATTTGTCTTTGGATTTCCTGCCTGCTGGTGGCAAGAGTCTTAATTCTGGAGTTGAGCAAGCTGTAACTGTTAACGACCTCATCTCTTCTCCATCTGTCATGGTGCTGCCAAATTGTCCAGTAGTGGGAATCTTTGACTTCTTGGTATTGAGCTTTAATTCATATTGAAAACGATACTTGTTGCCTTTCTACACCAAGTGCTTGAGGTCCTCCTCAGTTTCAGCAAGCAAGGTTACTGAAGGACTGTTCTGACTGCTCTGAAGGACTCGGAAAAAAAATAAACACCAAGGAATTGATGGAATACCAATTGACATATTTAAAAAAATAGGTGCTATCCTGGATTTTCTCACCAGTTTGTGCCAAGAAATCTGGAGGACAATTACCAGGCCAACTGACTGGAAGGGAACCATATGAATTTTCATTAAAAAAAGAAGTGACCTGATATAGTGTGGAAATTAGTGTATGATACCACACAAAGCAAAATCCTGCTGAAGATTATCCAGAAATGAGAGGAACCATATGGTCCTATCAATTGATGCAGAAAAAGCCTTTGATAAAATCCAACGCACTTTCATGATTAAAGCACTCAACAAAATAGGATTAGAGGGGAATTTCTTCAACATAGTAAAAAGTATCTATGAAAACCCAAGAGCCAACATTGTTC
>NW_006399770.1:24317260-24318306 GCF_000299155.1 Elephantulus edwardii
TTGAAGTAAGACTCATAAACAATGTATATTATGTAGATGACACAAACTTACTTGCTGACATTCCTGTTGGTAGATATATTGAATTCTTTTGAAAGAATTCATTGAGTAGATTGAGTAGTGATATCTACAATTGTATTGTCTTTATCTTTTATTTAGTATATGAACGAGAACTCTATTTTTAGGTATAAGAAAGGAAAAGGCAGAAGGAAAGAGAAAGAAACAGTAAAACAGTATTAAAGAGGAAGTGGAAAATGATATAACAAGCACTACAAATGTAGATTTGGCAGTAGATATATGATACTCATCTTAGAGTGTAGAAAGGGTTAAAATGAGCGAAGAAACTTTAAACTATGCAAAAAAGGGGGTATTTGAAGAGCCACAGTCAGTTGTTATTTATTGTGTGACATAAGTTAACTCTGCTTTTAAGATCAAGAATTAAGAAAGTACGTTTAGACCTTGACAAAATTGTAAAATATTGAGAACAATCTCAAAGGAGACTATACATACAATTAAGGGTTTGTTGAGCAGTTTAAAGAGTCCACTTGAGATCAGAATGAGTAATTGTGTAGTGAATTATTTTATCATGTTTAAATGAACTTTTCCCCCTACCATCATTCAAAGCAACAAAGAGCTGGCATGTTACAAAATAAAGGAATAAAGGAGATACATACAGCAAGTAAGATTAATTTTAAATTAAATGTTTCAGAAAGTAAATTCAACATTGTTGTCTTGGAAGCAAAGGGTTTTGATTTGTTGTTGTTAGTTAATACTGATTCAAAAGATATAGGTGGCACTATTAGCTTAATAAAGTGGAATGTGTAAAAGTTCATTGAAATTTAGGATAGTAATTGAAAAGTCAGGAAAATGGGAAAACCAATAAGAAGGTTTTTTAAACCCAAGAAAAGATACACACAGAAGATACAAATATGTTATATATTATTGTGACCATCGAGTCAGAACTTACCCATAGCTAAACCATCAGAGTGTTTTCAGAGGCAGTTAATAACTCAGGAGGGGAAGAGATTTCCCAGTGTGTGTGTATTTAT
>NW_006399770.1:24318586-24323175 GCF_000299155.1 Elephantulus edwardii
GCAGGTGGACTTGAACTGTGCCTCTGGGGGCAGCTCAACTTCTTAGCACTAGGCTAACAGAGCTCCCGATGTATAGACATATATACACATATATACATATATACACATATATATATACACATACACACACACACACACACACACACACATATATATATATCTATCTATGCATCATTTTTAGAAACTCTTAAACAGATATTTGAAATTTTCAAAAGAAAAAAACCCCCATAAAATTTAATGTTACATCTTATTAAAACTCAATACATTACAGTCTAGTAGAACTGACTAATAGCCGCCTCTCCAACAGATTTGAAGAAGCTGTAAATTATATGGAGCAGGTGATGGATTCCAACGTCCAGAGAGATGCCTCCTTTGAGTTTGTAGTTCAACTCCCCAGTTGTTGTTATGTGACATTGAGTCACTTGCAACTCATAGCGACCCTAAATACAACAGCTCTGAACTCTGCTCTGTTCTGTGACAGTCTTACTGTCTCTGACACACCTATTCCCATTACTCCAGTCACTGAATCAATCCATCTGATTGAGCGTCTTCCCCTCTTGCTCTGTCTCTCCACCCTTACAAGCATAACGTCCTTCTCCAAGGATTGGTCTCTCCTTGCAACATGTCCAAATTATATCAGACAAAGCTTCAGAATCCTTGCATCTAGGGAGCAACCTGGTTTAATCCTCACCTGAATCTGTTTTTTCTTCTAGCATTCCACGGCATATTCAATACTCTTCTCTAGCACCACATCCCAAAGGGATTACTTTGCCTTCTATCATTAGTCCAGCTTCCTGATACATAGAAAGTAATTGCAAATTCAATGGCCTGAATCAAGCACACCTTAGTCTCCAGACTGGCATCCTTGCTCTTCAGTATTCTGGAGAGTTCTCTGATAGCAGACTTTTCCAATGCAATTCATCTTTTGATTCCCTGGCTTCTGGTACCAAGAGCATTGACGCAGGGCCAAGCAAACTGAAGTTAACAATCTCAACCACTTCAACATCTATCATAATGCTGCCGGTCAGCCCAGTGGTGAGAATCTTTTTTTTTTTTTTTATGTTGAGCTTCAATCAGTATTTAAGTCTGTAGTCCCTTATCTTCTGCAGTAAGTGCTTCATATCCTCCTTGGTTTCAGCAAGCAAGGTTGTCTCATATGTATAACTCAGATTATTGATGAGTCTTCCTTCAATCCTGATTCCACATTTCTCCTCATATAGCGCAACCTCCTGGATGACCTGTTCTGCATATATATTGAAAAGTTATGGAAATGGGCCATATCTCTGGCATATACCCTTCTTGATTTTGAACTGTGCAGTGTTCAAAATCCCAGTATACACCTCAATAGAGATTTTAAATAAAATTCTAGGCACAAGAAGTGAAATGGGAGAAAGTAGACACTGTGCTTTCCATCAAGGTGTCAATCAAATTGAAATGCTCCTATAGAACAAAATATACTGTCTCTATCCAGAAAGTCTACTGCTTTAATATTCTTCCAAATTATGATATTTCTTTTTTTGGCAGGAAGAGTATCAATGAGGAGGTGTGATAAAGAATCCCCTGTACCTTAAAGACATACTTAAACTGTTAATTGTTGTTATATGTCATTAAGTAGCTTGCAACTCATAGCAGCCCTATGCACAACAGCTCTAAACCCTGCTCTATTGTGAGCCAACCTTATTGTCTCTGACATGCCTATCACTATTGTTCTAGTCACCTAATCAATCCATCTCATCAAGGGTTTTCCCTTCCTCTGCTGTTCTTCCACCATCCCAAGCAAAATGTCCCTCTCCAAGCACTGGTTAACTCCTTGAAACATACCCAAAGTATGTCAGATGGAGCTTCAGAATCCTTGTCTCCAAGGAGTAGCCTAGTTTCACCCTCTCCAAGATGAACTTGTTTGTTCTCTTTGCAGTCCATGGTATATTCAATACTCTTCTCCAGTACTACAGTTCAAAGGCATCAATTCTCCTTCTATCATCTGTAGTCGCTGTTCATCTTTCTAATGCATACTACATGATTGTGAAGACTATGGTCTGGATGAGATGCACCTTACTTTCCAGATGGACATCGTTGCTCTTTAGTTCTCTCAAGATGTCCATGACAGCAGACTTTCCCAGTGCTTTTCGTCTTTTGATTTTATGGCTGCTGGCACCAAAACTCTTTAGAAACAATAACAAAAACAACAACAAAATCAAACTTATTTGAATACTTCATGGAATTGTATCATCAAGCAAGCAAGCAAGCAATCAAGTAAGCAAGCAAGCAGAAGTAGTGACTACTAAACCAGAAAAATAGGTGGAATATTATACAACATTCATGAACATCAAATAAAAAGAATACTATATAACGTGGGAGACACTGGAGTGTATTATGCTGATTTAGCTAACTAAATCTCATGTTGTTATGTTGTTAGGGAGCTCAAGGTCTAATGGCAATAAACTGTGCTGCAATCCCGAAAGCATGTGGTTCAAGACCACCTGCTGCTCCACAGGAGAAGGATGGATAATAAGGAAAAGTATTGCATAAGATCATTACTGTGAAAATAGAAAAAAAAAGATGTCTAAAAACATCCAAAGAAGGAAATGGAAAGGACAGATGTTTTGAGGAGCGGGTTGAGGGGCAGTCATGAGGTCACAGAGTTTGGTGGGTGGATAGAGTGCGGTGCAGGAATTAGTAAAGATCCATCGGAATCTGAAAAAGTTGGGGTAAGCATAGATCAATAATGATTAATTTCATGAGACCCAACATAGGAGAATGATTGTAGAAAATACAATATGAAAAAAGGAATGTGAGATGCAAATTACTGGGGGAAATATTTTATATTTTATTTTCTATTCTATTTTATTTTATTTTATACTGGTTTATTTACAAAGTTCGCATACATTTCCTTCATCACTCTCTCCCCCCACCCATCAAACTGTGTGACTCTGTGATTAACATTTCCTCCCTGCCCAGCCTTTTTAATGGGAAAAAAAATAGCAACAATAAAGTTTAAACAGTAGTTTAAAATAAGAGGAATTTGGAACAAGCAAGGAAACTCTGGTGAGTCCACAGTAGAAAGATGGGCAAAATAACCTCTGTTGCCATTTAAAGACTGAAAATTTTTAAGAAATTCAGCTACGCATCTGTTCCCATTATATGACAATGAGTAAAAGAACATACAGTGGGTTAAGTATTGTTATACCCACTCGGGATCTATGAAGCCCAATACACTGAGTAACAAATTATGAGTCCTTTACTAGTTGGCGGCAGAGGGCAAGCTCATGCTCCAGAGTACACTCGATCCCCAATGATTTAATAATCAAGCCTCACAGAAAAAAGCAACACAAACAGGTGGGTTGCAGTTAGGTCAGAGTTAGTTCTGGAACATGCCAACGCTACTCTAAAAATCAAAAGCAACTAACTTACAGAAGCAGACAACATCCTGAAAGGTTAACATCCTACCCTGCTGGAAGGCAGCTCCTTATACAGGTTGGAAATTCTCTGCCTTCTGGTTTCACAGAACACCTTGTTTTGCTCTCTATATTCAACTAAGTAGCATATTAAGCTACCCTAAATAATCTACTTAAGAAAAGCAAGGCATTTATGAAAAAGGAATTGACTAAATGAGCTAAGATGGAGTTTGTTAAGCAAACTCAAACCCTTCAGTATTAGTCTAGTTGGGCAAGTTAACTCCCTTAAACCACTTACTGATCAGGAGTTCGAACATATTAGTCACTCCAAATGGAATTCGTATGGCCGCGTAGTAAGAAGTTCTGTAGCAATCTCAAAGCCATGATGTCTTAACCCACCAGTTGCTTGCTTTGCAGGAGAAATATGGGCAATCTCCTCCTGTGTGATTTCCTCTCTCCAAAAACCTGCTGGAGGATCAACTGTGAGTCAATTCTGACTATATGGTAGATAATAACAACAATAGTTAGTCCAAAGGAGAAAGATGAGTCAGTCACAGCTCTTGTAATGATTTACATTTTCAGAAACACTATTTGAAAGTTCTGAGAGCTGTACAATAACTAAAAATGACAGAAGACAATTCAATGCCTTTGAGTAGTTACGCTGTCGAAGAGTGTTGAACATACCATCAACTGCCAAGAGAATAAGCAGGTCTGTCCTGGAGAGTGTGAAGCCAGTTTGCTACTTGGAGGCAAGATTTTGGAGCTCTGCCTCATCTACTTTGGGAATGTTGCCCATAGAGACAAGTCTTTGGAGAATGACATCATGCTTGGAAGGGCATAGTTTCAGTGCAGGATGGGGCAAAGTTCAGAGCCATTGTTCATATAGTCACTATGAGTCATAGTTAACTCTGAGGTACATAACAATAACATTCTATCCTTCAAGGTCTATATGAGTTGAAACCTACTCTACAGCACTAGGGTTTGGTTTAAAAAACAGGCTATCCACTTCAACAAAATAGTTAGGTTCTAATCATTTTTCCCCCCTTTAAATTAGGTATCTGTAAATTGACTTCTGTTTTAAAAGCACTTTAGCAACTAATATATCAAAGGAACTGAAGATTTTAGTTCATACGAATACTGCAGAATTTGTTAGTTTCATCTCTTCTTTATCTTGATCTATAAGTTTATTTTTTT
>NW_006399770.1:24323300-24326209 GCF_000299155.1 Elephantulus edwardii
ATATTTTTATAAAACAGAACTGTAAGTTTGCTCATTCCAGGTTCTTTTCTCTGAATAATCTATACTCTGATAACAAATCTGGAATGCCAGTATATGACCATAAATTGTATGACTGGGAATAATAAATTTACCTAAAACACTGAATGTCTATTTTGTGCTAGACACTGCACTAAGTGTTTCATATATAATTTTTTATTTAGTCCTCAAAAACACAACGTGGAGGAATTTTTATTACCTTAATTTTTCATAAAAAAGAAAAAGAGATTAAATAATTCCCTTAAATTGAGAGTTGAAACCTAGATTAGTAAGTTTCATGCCAAAAATAAAGCCCTTAACAACATTTGCCAGATTTTTCTGTCTTAAATAGCAAGAGCAAGTATTCAATTTAATTTAGTTATTAAATATACAAAAAATTATTTATTTTAAATGATTCAACAGGAATAAGTTTAAGAAAAGAGTTATGTATCTCTCTCATCCTAAGAGGAATTTTAAATTCCCTTCTTTAGGAGTGTGGAGGAAGAAAGGCTTAAGTTATTTTTAGTTTCTTGTTAGAGGGTTTAGTTTGTTTTTACTTTAAATTTGCATAAATGAAAAGTACATTTAGAAAAATTTTAGTTCTGATTAATTCATCACTAGTGGGTTCCATTTGTTAAGGATAATGAAATATTTCAGAAAATACACAATGAGCACAACATGTGCTCTTTCAAAAAAACTCTTAAAGGAGTTCATTTTGGAGGACTTGCAGGATGTTTCTTCAGGATGATCATGATTTACATTCTATCAGAATTCCTGCATAATTGTACATTATCTATTCAAAGGAATAAATTAAGATGCCTAAGGAAAATACACTCTATCTTTAAAAATGCTGACTAATTAACATAATAATTTCCCAGCATTTCAATAATTAATCAAGAAATTATGTGACAATTCAAGAGACTGCAAAAATAAGGTCAGTTACCAGAAGAGCTGTGAGATGGTAAGTAAATTTCTATAACTAAATCAATTTGTTTAGCTTTTTCTTTTCTTTCCCTCCTTTTGTAGTTCTTCCATGAAAGAGTAAGCAAGAGACATATTGACCATTAACAATGCTTTGGCAACTGGAATGTAGTCGAAGAAATGATAAAGCAATAAGTAATTGTACAATGGTGGATAGTAGTCATTAGAAAAAAAGTTAGTTGTCTTGGAGAAAATGAGGTAAACTGCACTGTCCAGAACGCAAATTTAGGTGTTCTTTTATAGCGTAATGGTGAAAAAGACTTAATTTCTGGGCCTTACACATATAAATTATGACCTATTATTCTATTAAAGTTAGCAAAAAATAAAATAAAAATGTGGCAAATTGGAAGTTCTATTAATTAGAGGTAAAAATAAATAATGTGAAAAAATGTAAAACTTGTCAAGAAAATAGCAATTAACAACTTTGGTACATCACAGACTCTGTTATGTGTGATGATCAAAGCATGCTAATCTTTAAAAGATTAACACATTAGAATCATTTAACTCTCTATTTTAATTATCTAATCAATAATCTAATTATTTAAATTTATAATTCTGATTAAGAATCATTTTTATCAGAGTTCAGTCACAGATTTATAATTAGTGGTTTAACACAACTTGCTTTATTTCATTACTCTTATTAACACAGAATCTTACAAACTAAAATTGTATTTGTTGCTTAATTTTTCTATAGGTACAAGAACTTAAGCTATTCAACAATATGAAAAATGATTAAGACATTATTTCTCCAAAATAAAAGAAACCTATACCATTCCATATCCTTCTTTTAATTTACTCATTGACGATAAGTGATTTTTCTGTCTTGCTGAAAGGAATTCTTAAGCCTTTGAAACAAACTTCTTCCATGGTACAAAAGGCCATGTCACTTAGAAAAGAATCATTCAGAGCGGAGTGGATGTTATCCCTAACCTCCAAGACTGATGAATTACACTGAAGATAGCTCACAGTAATCCATTATCTAACATAGTCCATAACATAACAAAAGGAAAAGGAAAAATGACTGTTCTTTTCATAGATAAAATATCACCAGGTGCATCATTCCTTTTTTAAAAATCTACATTACAGACTACAAAAAAATGACTTTGTAGCCAAAATAATGCTAATGTTTCTGCAGTTAATAAAAAAGAAAATTTTTATTATTATAATTACAACCAACGTATCTTGGGATTTTCATGTTGCAACGTGCTTTGTGGAATAATAAAATAAAAAGTGTTTCCTTTCATCATCACCATCAAAGTACCTCAGAAGTTTTCCATTAGATGAAAGATTATCAGTGACACTGATTTCACTGTTTACATGATTAAGTACCCTTGCAAGGTCTAATGCATGTTGGGAGATACCTCAGTCTCTGAAGGTCAGACATTGAGAATACAAAACAATAGTGACAAAGAAGATAAAAGCTTGCCTGTGGCAAAACATTTTACAAGAAAAGAAACATCTGGTAGTAACAATGATATGTATAGGACTAAAATCTAAGCAGTCAGGGAAAACTCCTAGAAAAAGTAATGTATTACAATAAAGATTGTCTTCAATGCTTGCTGGAAATAAACATTAACGGAACATCCCAATTTACATTTCCATGACCTGTTGTTGCTGTTGTTAAAAGTTTCCAGTGAGTTTCTACACACGTTGTTAGGTGCCACACAGTTGACAACAGGTCCAAACATTGCTCTAGCCAGCGTCTTTACAATCCCATATTGCTGAAGATGTTCTATTTTCCTGACTTTCTGTCTTTCGCAATGTGTATTTTCCATCAAAAGCTGACCCATCCTGACAACATTTCCAAAGTATTTGAGACGAAGTTTCACCATCATTGCTTGTAAGGAGTGTTCTACATACACTTCCTCCAAGACAGAGTTCCTTGTTCCTTTGGCAGTCCATGAGAAATTCAA
>NW_006399770.1:24327329-24329819 GCF_000299155.1 Elephantulus edwardii
GTAATGCAGGATGTTAATGAGTAGTACTTCAATCCTGATGCCACATTCATTTTAATATAGTCCAGCTTCTCAAGTTATCTGCTCAGCATACAAATTTAATAGGCATAGAGGAGGATTTACACCTTTCTTGATTTTAAACCGTGGTAGTTTTTCTTGTTCTGTCTGAGCTATTACCTCTTAGACTCTCTATAGGTTTCTTCAGGCATAAGTGTTTTGGGATTCTCATGCTTCTCAATGTAATCCATAACATTTTTAATGACCAGTACAGTTTTTTAATATGTCAATATAACACATAGAAGTTTATTTCTGATTCTCTTTAATTTCAGTCAAGATTTATCTGACATCAGCAGTGCTATTCCTTTTGTCATGGTCTTTTCTGAATCTAGCTTAAGTTTCTGGCAGTTCCTTTTAATATACTGTTCTAGCTGTTTTTACCTAATCTTCAGCAAATTTTATTTGTATGTGGTATTAATGATACAGGTCAATAATTTCCACATTATGTTGGACCACTTTTTTCTGGAATGGGAACAAATATGGGTCTTTTCCAGGTAATTTGTCACTGAGTCGTCTTCAAAATTTGTTGGCACAGACTGATACGTTTAGGGCTGAATGTGTTTCCTAAAACACCTCAATTAGTATTTCTTCAATTACTGGAACCTATTTTTTACCAATATCTTCAGTATAGCTTATATTTCTTCCTTCAATTCTATTCATTCTTGAAACTATACTATTTCCTGAAATGATTTCAGTGTTAACCAGTTCTTTGGTATAATGACTATGTATTCCTTCCATCTTATTTTGATGCTTCCTGCATTAGTCAATATTTCACTTTCCAGTAAGTTTCTAGTCATAGAAGATCGATATACTACATGGATCATAGAAGAACAATATACTGTACTGTCCTGGATTATCACCATGACCAGTACTGTGATGAAGCCTATTGTTGAAGTTACTGTATCAGTCTATGTCATTGAGAGTCTTTTTTTCCCCCTCACTGATCCTCTACTTTACCAAGCCTGATGTTCTTCTCTAGGGACTGATCCTTCCTTGCCTGGTCACGTCCAAAGGACATTAAATGAAGCCTCACTATCCTCAGTTATAGAAATCATTCTATCTGTACTTATATAAAAATTCTTCATTTCTTTTTCTCTGGCAGCCCATAGTCATTTTATCACCTTAACCTGTGAAGTAATCTTCTTCTTCTTTTCCAACAACAGCTTCTTCGTCTGTGTAATTGTTTCACATGAATAAAATTTGATGTTCTAGAATACTATTCTTCACTATGTTATCCATAATTTGTCATAATCCATAGAGCTGAATTCTCTTGCACACTCAATAAAACACAGGTAAACATCTATCTTAGAGTCTCTGCGTTTAGTCAAGGATCAGCTGACATTAGCAATGAAATATTTTCTTTTTCCTCATCTTCTAAAATCTCACTTGAATTTCTAGTAGATTCTTATCAATGTATTTTTGTAAAAATTTTAAATATTTTCAACAAAAGTTTACTTGTATGTTCACTGTATTTTAGAATATTTAGAATGCTTTTAGAATATTTTCTTATTGTAATTTAAATCTTGAATTTTCTCTTTGCTTCTTTTAGTTTGAGAAATGCTTAGCATGTACTTCCATTGTGATTTCTGACTCTAGGTCAATACAGCATTCATTATAATAACTTATCTTCCTCAATTTCAAAATAATGGAAAATTTCTTTTCAGCCATTTTAATTTATAATTTCTTCTGCCTCATTTTATGGTAATTTTAGAGTTTCTTTTGGCATCCATTTAAATATTTTGTTTCTTCATGTATGAAGTCTTTGTCAAAGTGCAGTTCTTCTGATCATTAGTCATTAGTGTTCAAGATGTCAAATTAATCCTGGAGACAGTCTCAGAATTCAGGTGGTGGTTGTTGTTAGGTGCTTTTGAGTTGAGTTCTACTCACAGTGATCCTATGAACAAAAGATCGGGACCCCGTTTTATCCTGCACCCTTCTCACTCTTCATGACGCACTAGCTCATTGCAATATTCCCTATGTCAATTCACCTGGTTGAAGGTCTTCTTCTCCTTTGCCAACTCTCCACCCTTCCCAGCATCATGTCTTTCTCTAAAGAATAGCACCTCCTAGCAACTTATGAAAAGTATGTGAGGCAAAGTTTCATCATTCTTTCCTCCAAAGAGAACTCCAGGTGCACCATCTCCAAGGCATATCTGTATTCTGTTGGCCATCCATGGGATGTTCAGTGTGTTTCTCTAACAACACAGCTCAAAGGGTCAATTCTTTTTCTGTCATCCTTATTCATTGTCTACCTCTCGGATGCATAGCTAGTAATCAGAAACACTATGGACTAAATCAGACACACCTTAGGTTTCATTGATATCACTACTCCCCAGTAATTTATAATTTGGAAAGGTCCCTAACTTCAGATTTTCCCAGTACAATGCATCTCTTTATTTCCTGACTGCTGGTAACCAAGAGTGTTAATTGTGGATC
>NW_006399770.1:24330162-24350494 GCF_000299155.1 Elephantulus edwardii
GTACCATACAGTATTCCCTACTCTTTTCATACAATAGCCTCCTGGTCCAGGTATAAGTTTCACATGAGCACAATCAAGTGCCCTGGAATTCAGGTAGGCTATACTGAATTAACCCTCAGGCCAGCCTTTAATTGTTTTTGGTAAAAGATTCTTCTAGGTCATATGTCCACTTGCTGTACAGCGGTAACTCATAGTTGCTGTGAAGCTGAACACTGTGAAACTGATGAGTCAAATGTGAGAATGGTTACCCATGGTGAACAGCGTTTAGTGAAGTTCTCCAACTAAAAAAACAAGCTTGGAAGCAGAAGTGGCATTCACTTCCATAATAGCTTGCCTCTGGAAACCCTATGAACCCGGAGAGAGGATTAAAGTTATACAGGAGGTGTCCAGGACTTTCGTTCATAAGGTCGCTATGAGTTGCCTGCGACTTGATGGAACTTAACAACAACAGCTGCATATTGATTTAGCATTGTACTTTGGAGCTCATGAGATTGGTAGCATTTTCATAAACTTGAACTTGTATATGAACTTGATTTTTTTTCTGACTGATGATACTGTGCTTCTCCATCATCTCTTTCTATAATTTCCATTAATATGATTCATGCGTATTCCATTCAATAAAATGGACTTATATAGTCACTATGTGTTATGTTGGAAAAAGATGTTTCCAACAAATAAAATGTTATTCTTTACAAATTTTATCAAGTGTTCACTGGAGTTATTTCTATCACCAAAGCTATATTTTCCATCTATCGATCCTTATTTCTTTTTATTTTTTGCATAACAGTCACCAGCAATTGTCATAACAAGCTAATTGTATATATGATTAATTGAACAGTGCTTAAATAAGTTAAGTATTTCAATTCTTTCATATTTTTAAATTAGAAGTTGGTTGGTAAATTTGAATAATTTTTTTATTCAACTGCTATTCAACTAATCTTCATAAAATATTAATATTAATCTCTGGCTATCATCATCTTTTTTGTGGTATTTTTTAAATTGTTTTTTGTTTTTGAATTTTTTGTGGTATTTTTAAACATGAATTCAATGTATTTTCTCCTCAATTTTTTATTCCTGACCTAGCAGACCATATTATTATTGACCAGTTAAAATGACTAGTACTATTCCATTTAGCTTATGAGTACCTGGAATATTTATTTTTTTATAGTTTTATTATTTCTAGATTCACATGACATATACACCATGTTAAAATTATTGCCAGATGATTGAAACGATCTTTTCACCTTTTGAACTATGGCATCAACAAATAAAATTCCTGAACGCTTCCTGAACACATCATCAAGGATGACTTTACTTTGACAACGAGATAAAATCAATTAAGTGGAGAAGCAATAGCCTTTTTAACAAATGGTGTTGGCAGAATTGGAAAAGTATCTTCAAAAGACTCAAGCAAGATCCATACCTCACTCCATACACAAAAACCAATGCAAGGTGGATCATGGACCTAGGCTCAC
Organism: Elephantulus edwardii; assembly: GCF_000299155.1. Classification (NCBI taxonomy): domain Eukaryota; kingdom Metazoa; phylum Chordata; class Mammalia; order Macroscelidea; family Macroscelididae; genus Elephantulus; species Elephantulus edwardii. Next base: position 24,331,638 of record NW_006399770.1, read on the forward strand.
TAAAGAAAAGCTTGGAGGAACAATGCTGTTGTTGTTGTTATGTGCCGTCGAGTCGTTTGTGACTCATAGTGACCCTGTGTACAACAGCCATAAACCCTGCTCTATCCTGTGCCAATCACATTGCCTCTGATACACCCATCCCGATTACCCCAGTCACTGAATCAATCCACCTCATAGAGGGTCTTCCCTCCTGCGCCATCCCTCCACTCTACCCAGCATGATGTCCCTCTCCAAAGACCTGTCTCTCCTTGCAACATGTCCAAAGCATGTCAGAAGAAGCCCCAGAATCCTTGCCTCCAAGGAGTAGCCTGATTTAACCCTCTCTAGGATGAATCTGTTTGTTTTCTTGGCAGTCCATGGTACATTCAATACTCTTTTCCAGCACCACAGCTCAAAGGCGTCAATTCTCCTTCTGTCCTCCCTAGTCATAGTCCAGCCTCCAGTGCATACCAAGTGATTGCAAAGACCATGGCCTGTATCGGGCGCACCTTCGTCTCCACAGAGACACCGTTGTTCTTGAGTACTTTAGAGAGGTCCCTAACAGCAGACTTTTCCATCGCAATACGTTTTTTTATTTCCTGGATGCTGGTGCCAAGAGTGTTGACTGTGGAGCCGAGCAAACTGAAGCTGTGAACAATCTCAATCTCATCGCCATCCATCCTGATGCTACTAATTGGTCCAGTGGTGAGAACCTTTGTCTTCTTGACATTTAGCCTCAGTCCATACTGAAGGCTGCAGTCCTTACAACACTAGATGTCCTAATCCACAACATAAACAGCCTTCCATGTATCCTGAAAAACCTACAACCAGGAGAAGATAAAATAAGTGAATGGGACCTTCTAAGAATCAAATCCCCATGCACATCCAAAAAATTTCTCCAACAGGGTAAAAAAGGAAGCCACAGACTGCAAAAAAAAAGTATTTGGTAATGACATGTTAGATAAGGGACTTAAATCTAGAATTTATAAAATACTTGAGCACCACAACAAGATAAAGGTAAATAATCCAATAGAAAAACTGGGCACAGGATATTAACAGTCACTTCACCAAAGAAGACACTCAGATGACAAACAAACACATGAAGAAATGTTCACAATCTCTAGTTCTAAGAAAAACGCAAATAAAAACAACAATGAAATATAATCTCACCTCAGGAAGAACAGCAAAATTTAACAGAACAGCAAGCAACAAATGTTGGCGAGGTTGTGGAGAAACAGGAACCCTTATTCACTGTTGGTGGAAATGTAAAATGGTGCAACCACTGTGGAAGGCAGTATGGCACTTTCTCAAAAAGTTACAAATAGAGATACCATTTGACCCAGCAATTCCACTATTGGAAATATACCCGAAAGAGACCATAACTGCCACCAAAGCAGATATATGCACACCCATGTTTACCGCGGCTTTGTTCACAATAGCAAGGAGTTGGAAACAACCTTAGTGCCCATGAACAAATGAACGGATTGAGAAGCTCTGGTATATTCACACAGTGGAACTCTATGTTGCATTGAAAACCAAGGAATTCATACAATATTATTCAAAATGGGTGACCCTGGAAGACATTATGCTGAGTGAAGTATCTCAGTCACAAAAGGACAAATACTGCTTGGTGCCCCTGTTTTAAAACAGGACTGACATCGGGGTCATAGAGGATACTGAGAAAAATGGGTTAAATAATGTATACTGCATTGAAAGAGATGAGGGGAAAATTGTCTAAAAGGTATATGTGATTAGGTATTTTTGTCATGACAGGAGTCCAGAGCGAAGGCTGCATAATGGAGTGGACCTTGGGGGAGGAATTCTAAAACAATGAAAGACTTTTATTTTCCAAGAGGGGAGTGTACTGTGGGGGGAGTGTTGACAGGGGAGAAGAGTGCAAAAATGAATGAATGGAAATCCAAAATCTCTAAATTTTCACTGAAATTAATAATAAAAAAAATAAATCCCTATGCTGAAACTCTTCTAGCCAAGAAAGAGAAGCAACAATGTCAGTAGAACCAATAAGAGGCAGCCTAGCCAGAAGACTATTCTCAGAACAGGGCAATTGACTTTGCATCCTACAGAATGAGAAAATTGTGTGCCTTTGGCAGAAGGTTTGCTGGTAGATTGTGAATACTTCCAGCCCCTTCCTGGAAGTGCTGTGCTTGCCAATCCACAGAGCAAGAGCTAAGTGACTTCAGGCTAAGGATTGTTGGGATAATTTTGGCCACTTAAATCAGCAGAGCCAAAATATTTCTGTAACAAGGCTAAAAGAGTGTTGTAGCACTGTTGGGGAGGAGGAGGCCTTGGCTGGGCAGATCACCTAGCTCTGGATAAAGTGCAAGCCTATTTGGCCCATTATCAGCCCTTAATACGGCCTTTAAAACAGGATAGAGAAAGCTCTTGTGTATTTGGCTTGTGTGATGGTTGAGAAAACTCACCACCCAGGAAGATGGCTACAACATCCATTGAGCTGGGAGTGGTCTGCATTGGGCTGAGGTTCTTCTGTCCAATCTACATACTCCACATCCACCAATCCACTCACCCTGTCTTCCTATTTCCTCATCTGTATATAAGCACACTGCAACCCCCAATAGAATTGAATTGTCTCTCTGCAGCACTCTCTGAGTGTGTCTCCATCACACTTACCCCTATTAGAGTGTTGCTGCTTCCCACCAGCAAATGGACAGTGGTAGCACTTGCTTGAGTAGGGAAGAAAAAGGCCAGTTTCAGAGGAAAGAGAAAGACCATTCTGGATGCACAGCTCTGAGGAGGATTCCCTGACTAAATAGTCTCCTAAATAATTCTTGATGCTTTGGTGAACTTGTTACTTCTCTAATTAATCTAATAACTTAACATGGCATACGAGATCTATGTTTTCACTGCAATGAATTACCAACCGTAGCAGATAAAAGATAGTGTCATGGGGCTAAGGATTTGTTTTTGATAATTGGCTTTCTAATCATTGAGTTTGACTTTGCCATGTGGATGGGTAGAAACATGTGAATAGGGTATGTTAGGCTATCCACAAAGGGATTAGCTAATTTTGCCAGTCCACAAGGGGATTGGCTAATGTCTCCTTTAAACTGAGCTGATCTAGCTGCAGAATTTAAGAATTTTGCCATGAGTAAAGAAGAAGCAAGTATGAAGTGTGCACCCTTTGGGGCCAAAGATTCTTGTGCCCACTAGACCTACAGCAGCAACTGCCATTGCCAGAAGAGAAAACCAGAGACCCAACATGAGATGGAGCTTACGTTGGAAGTGCTACCTCATGGAACCTGAGTGTTTGTTAAAGTCTGTTGGAAGACTGGAGAAAAAAGAACTATAATTGGCAGGACTAACAGCCTAAAGCTACAAATTAAAGGCCTGTGAGCACGTTTTGGAAGCTGTCTTGACTGACTGACTGTATTTTCTACTAACATAATTATAGCGTTTTGTCTGTCCTAATATGGTTCTGTGTGGTATGTGAACTATTGCAATGGATTTTAGACCCAGTAAAGCAGTAATGTTGGTAATAGTATGAGAAGAAAGACATGTGAGAGTGTGGGGACCACGTTTGACCTCATATGAATTGGTTTTATGCTGTCAATACTGTTGACTGGGATTGTTCTCCTTTGTGATAGGGTCGGTAAAGGTCATATAAGGCCTTCTTCACATGGCCCTTGCTCTTTTTACACATGGGATGGGAAAGTGATACAGAGTTGGTAAAAAGGTGGAAGAGGAGACATGTATAATTTTTCTTTTACTTTTCAAAGAGAAGAGCGAACTGGGGAGAGTGGTGGGCAGGGAGAAAAATGCAACAATGAATGGAAATCCAATATCTCTGCAAATATTCATTAAAATTAATAGAATAATTTTTTTAAAAGAAGAATTCTTTTTAGTTTACTGATGCTAATGGTGATTATTTTCCTGTATGATGTGAAAAGAGGCTGGATGATGATGTCCTGTCGCTCTTATCAAATATATGTAATTTTAAGTTCATTTTCCATTATCAAATCTTTTATTTTCCATTAGCATTCTTGTCATCTTTTGATTATGTATTTTTGGTTTTTTAGAGACAAACTAGAAAGTCCAGGATAATCTTCGAATTTCAAGATACTTAAACAAGTCTGTCTTGGAGGGGATGATACCATGTTTCTCCTTGGAGGCAAGAAATTTGTATATTTTCCTCAACTTTGATCTTTTCTCAAGAGACCAGAGGGTTCCTCAGAATCCAGCTGCCAGCCCCAAGGCCTAACTCCACTGGACACCTATGGCATAACCTGCATTTACCCTGAGCTGTGGTCCCTGGATCTGGCTCTTAATCCTCAAAGGTACAGCCAAGAGGGAATTCTGGGGATTTGTCACTGCTATTGATCCATTAAAAAAAGGAAATGGGAGAAACTACTTGAGACAGTGGAGGAAAAGCCATTATAATGATTAAAAAAGATAAATCCTCAGGAATAAACTCACCAAGAAATGCACAAGAGCTCTTTGTGAAAAGTTTAGGATGCTTCTGAGGAATGAACAAACAGGGAGCATGAACAAAAGGTAAGGCCTGCCATATTCATAGACAGGAAGGCAAAGCCTCACATTCATCTATACGCTTGGAAACAGGTTTTCTTCTGTCAAGAACGTGCTTTTTCAAGATGGCTGCCTACAAGTTCTCAGAAGAATTATATGTTAAGAGGGAACAACTGGAATTGCCTATGTTTTCAATTCCCTTGAATCTGAATAGATCCATAGGTAACTCACCAGCAGGTTGTCAGAAGCAGAAACCACACAAAAGGAGGTTTTACATCTTTTGAAACATATACTTCTGCACTGGCAGAGCAATTCCTTACTTCTAAGCCGCTGGAGCTACCTGGAGGTGTCCTAGGCCTGTGTTTCTGGGCCTTATGATGCCTCCATTAACTAAATGCTGGTCTTTCTGATCTCTACCATCTCAGTAGGAATCAGGAAATAAGAAAAGTCTGGTTCAGAGCAAACCTAGCAGAAATACAGTTAAGGTTTAAAACCATCTTCTGTCCTATTCATTGCAAAGGTTATCTTTGATACAAAGTCAGAAGGTCCTATTTTTATGTTAACAGAGGCAGTAACACCCAGCTAAAGCATTTAGATTTGCTAAGTGATAGGCCAAGTGGGGGCTGACTCACCCTCAGTGAGCAACCTACCTTGCTGACAACCACCACAGCCAATCAGCAGACTCCACAACTGCTTCCTCTGTCAAGAGACTTCCCACCTAGCAACGTCATTAGTTGTCACCTAACTGTGTAACAGCCACAGCCAATTTGCATGATCTACAACTATTTCCTCTCCCCAGAGACTGACCATTTAACAGCATCATCAGATGTCACCAGCACTGATAGCTGTAGCCAATCTGTGAGCTATACAACTACTTCCTCTGCTAGAAGACAGCCCCTTCTTTCCCGAATCTTTTAAAAGTCCACTTCTCTGATCCATTCTGCCAGGCTGTCGCTCTGTCTCTCCCTCACTCTTTGGCCCAAGAGCCTGAGGGCCCAAATAAAAGCTTCTTTGCTTACAAAAAAAAAAAAAAAAGGAAATGGGCCAAGGCTCCAAGTGCTGTGGTAGTGAACTCAAGGCCACTCTGTCCGCTGGACAGTCAGCTTGCTGACTGGAGGCAAAAGGGGACCATAAAAAGGCTACTTCTTGGCATTGGTAAAATTGTGAGGTTGGCTGATGGGCCTAACCCCAGGATTCAAGCCCACAGACTGCCCATATTTCCCCTTGTTCTTGTTGGGGTCTTGAAGATCTGGAAAGAGAACAGGAGTGCCTCATCTACACTTAGCATGGTGTCAGTGTTGTCAAACTGGCCATAGTAGTTGGGAGCTGAAGAAAGTGTTATCAGCTGCAGCTTGACAAAGAACTCATAGCACCCTTAAACCAACTGATGCCCCTGGCAGATGAGGTCCAGGTGGTGCTTTTGCAGGAACTTGGCCAACTCCTCAGCCTCAAAGTTAAGGAGACACCATGTTGTTTCTCTTTGCAGCCCTGCATGTCCTTGTTGGAGTCAAAACAGCAGGTCACAAAGCAGACCGTAGTCAGGCACATCCATGGGCACATCTAAGCGCCACATGATGGCCAGATCTGCTCCATGGACTGGGGAAGATCTTCTCGACCATAATGGCTGTGATGAGCAGACAGTTGAAGCCAGCAGTGAAGGTTTTCCAGTTTGCCGCTGTAGCATCTCTTGTACTCATCATAGAAGCCATAGATGTGGTTGATGTTGGCACACTCGTGGTTCCCACAGAGCAGAAAGATGTCTTCCAGGTACTTGATCTTGTAGGACAGCAACAGACAGATAGTCTCCAGGGACTGCTTGTCCTGTCCATGTAGACTTCTAGGAAGACGAAGTTGCTCTCTGGTGGGAAGCCACCGAACTCAAACATCCAGAAGGAGGTCATAGTGCTGGCTGTGGATGTCACTGCGTATCATGTGGGGTGGCTCTAGCTCCAGAAGAATGGGCTGACTCAGGAACATTTGTTGGAACTTTAGGCATAGACCAAGAATCTCCATCTTAGTCAGCTGGATATTTTTCAAGGCTGCAAGCCTTGCAATTTCAGCAGGTGCTGGATGATAATGTCCAACCAATTTGAGCTTCTCCATGTCAGACATGGTAGCACTGCAGCTCTTGCCCTGCAGATTCAGACCCGCCTCTGTCACCCGCCTTCCTGCTGCCTCCTTCCAGCACATAGAAGCAAGGACTTTGTAGCTTCATCTCACATACTTTGGGCATGTGGTCATGAGGTACTGGTCCTCAGAGAAGGAAATCATACTTGGAAGGGTGGAGAGACAGTGCAGGAGAGGAAGACCCCACATGAGAGGGATTGACACAGTAACTGGGGCAATGGGTTTAGATGTGACAGAATCAATGAGCCTGGCTCAGGACACGGCAAACTTCAGAACTGCTCTATATAGGGCTGCTATAAGTTGCAGATGATTCAATGACACATAACAACAACTTAATCAATTGTCTAAACTAACACTTATCACCTAAGATAACATACTTTAGTATCTTTGAAATGTGAGATTTTTAGTCTATCATTCAAAATTGTGATAAATGCTAAATGGTAAAATTATTTTTCTTTTGTTTTCTTTTATCCATTCAATCATAAAATATTTTTTAGTCTCCTGTACATAGATAATACTTCATTTGATGCTAAAGATATAAAAAGTAAAGATAATTTTTATAATGAGAAATGTAGTGGCCAATATAAATAAATAAAACAGAGGAGCTCTGGTGGTTTAACCTATGGGGAGTTACTTTGCTAACACAAAGAAAATTCATCTTTGGCAATTTAATCCACCAGCACCTTCTCTCTCTCTCTCTCTCTATCTCTCTGTGTGTGTGTGTGTGTATAATTTCCTCTTGTGCAATTAACTGCCTCTGAAAGCCTATCAGAGGGTCAGCTATGGGTCAGTTCTGACTTGATGATATGCACCATGAATATTGCATTTGCAGTCTATTCTGCTAACAATGAATAAGGATGACAGAAGAATTTATAACTTTGAGTAATGGTGTTAGAGAAGTGTACTGAATATCCCAACAAAAGAACAAGCAGATATGTCTTGGAAAAGGTGTGGTCCAGGTGAAGAATACTGAATAAATTATAGACTATGAACGAACTGGTAAATCTTGTCTTGGAAGAAGTGTTATCAATAATCCTTCTTGAAACTGATTTTATCTCACATACTTGGTGCACATATTAGGAAGAACTAGTTCCTGGAGCAAGACACCACACTTGATAAAGCAGCACTGGGGAAAAGAGAGGAAGACCTGAAAGGAGATGGATTAACACAGTGATAATGGGGTTAATCACATGATAGATTGTAAGGTTGACATAGGACAAGACTGGATTTCATTGTGATATATAATGGCATGATATGAGTTGAGGTTCACTCAACAATTTAACAGTGACAACAATAGCAATGATAAACATATAAATAGGTGACATAAAATCAAAATACAGTGAATGAAACATTCAACTCAAAGTGATGAAATGGAAGGTCAGAGAAGTCTTTCTAGATGGAATGGAGGCTGATGCACGAATAAAAGCTGGAATTAGCTAAATCACGGTGCATGTGTTGAGCTCAGTCAGAGGCAATATCAGGAGAAAAAAGTCCTCTTTCCATTTCAAGCCACATCTTTCTTCGTTTTTGATCTATAATTCTCATTCTCTGAAAAGAAATGTTACTCAGTTTCTATGTCAACCATTGATTACATCATGATTGGACATCAGACCCAATGCAACAAGACTTTTGCAAGATAATAATTACTCAGACTTTCTCTCATTTGTTGAAACTAAGAAACACATAGACTGAAGTTAGTTGATAGGATGCAGTGGAATTTAAATATGATGTAGTAAAATGTGTGTATTTTAGAATAATCTGTAGAGTTATTTAAAATAAAGATTTAGAAAATAATGAAAGTTTTGTATCTTCTTAAACACCAATATAAAAATGAACCAAGTCACAACATATGAAAATTAAAAATATGTAGGTAACATTTACAGTAAAACTAGATGACAAATTATCTGTTAATTGCAGCATATCAGCAGAAAGGGAACAAAGTAGTCACAAGAAGAACATATGTCTGTTTCGCGTTCTAATAGAATCAAAGAAATGACTGACAAATTTGGAAGAAGGAAAACTTAGTCATCAGATTTTTTTTCTGGAATAGACAATGGATCGATGTGAGAACAACCAAAAATGGCTGGAGAAAGATGTGACAATATGCTTCCAAAAAGATTTTACTCTTGAGAGCCTTGGGAGCAGGTCTCTCTGTCAGACAATAGCATAGGGTTGCTTAAAGTCAGAATCACTTGTATGACAGTAAGTAGTTAACAATGAGGGTTTATTTCTCTTTTTCTTTTATTTTCTTTCCTTTCCTTTTCACCTCTACAATAGTAGCTAAGAAAGTTAAGTAAGTGATGCAAAGAAAAATTCTGAAGGGACTGGAATTGTTTGTCCCATAAGATTCTCAAACTGACTCAAGAGCTCCCTTCTAGAATAGGAATATGTATTATGACATTATTAGAGATAGCAGGACCAAAATGCTGATGGATAGCACAATCAAAAAGAAGAAGCAAAAGCAATGCAATTTTAGACAAAATACTAATTAAGCAAGACTCTCAAAATGTTAGAAAAACTATTTTCACACAAAAATACACAAAATAAAAACATTACTGTTAAATTCTGTACAATTTCTTTCTGTTGATAAATTTTTTTAAAAGAGGGAAATAGTTAAAAATACAAATGTTTGGCTCATCTCCCACCAGACCTCAGTAATTAATTGCTCACAGCTACACCTCCAATAGCCAAATTATTTCTTTGTTATGCAGCTATTCAAATATTCTCTTTCTTCAGTGATACTAACTAAAAGTATAATACTAAACACTTTATGTTGTTGTTGTTGTTGTTGTGTACCATTGAGTTGGAATCAACCTATAGCTGACCCTCCAGTGGGTTTTAAGAGGCAGTTAATCACACAGAAGGAGGTTGCCCATGGGAGAAGTCCCCAGGAACAACTGGTGGACTTGAATCACGTATTTCATTATTTTAATTCTCAGAGGAAAACATTTTGTCTACTTTTTTTCTAAGAATTCGTTGTGTTGTACTACTTCAATAACAAGTATTTGTCTTAAAAAAATCACTTATTCTTTAAAGTAAACTTGAATGTGAAAGATTGAAAATAAAAAGGAGCCAAGGTTTAATGTAGTCTGTATTGTTGTTGTTGTTATGCACCATCAAGTCGCTTGAGATTCATATGGAAACTATGTACAACAGCCCTAAACCCTGCTCTATCCTGTGCCAATCTCACTGCCTCTGACACACCCATCCCAATTACCCCAGTCGCTGAATCAATCAACCTCATAGAAGGGCTTCCCCTCCTGTGCTGTCCCTCCACCCTCCCAAGCATGATGTCCTTCTCCAAGGACCTGTCCTTCCTTACATTTCTAAAATATGTCAGACGAAGCCCCAGAATCCTTGCCTCCAAGGAGCAGCCTGGTTTAATCCTCTTCAGGATGAATCTGTTTGTTTTCTTAGCAGTCCATGATACATTCAGTACTCTTCTCCAGCACCACAGCTCAAAGGCATCAATTCTCCTTCTATCCTCCCTAGTCATTGCCCAACTTTCTGAAGCATAATAAGTGATTGCAAAGACCATAGTCTGTATCAGATGCACCTTAGTCTCCAAAGTGACACCACTGCTCTTCCGTACTTTGGAGAGGTCCCTAACAGCACACTTTCCCATTGCAATATGTTTTCTTTTTAAATTTCCTGACTATTGGTGCCAAGAGTTTGACCATGGAGCCAAGCAGACTAAAGTTGTTAAAAATCTCAATCTCAATCATCCATCCTGATGCTGCCAATTGGTCCAGTATTTTTAAAATTATATATTTCTATTAAAAGAGTCAAAGTGAAAAATAATACTTGAGAATAAATATAAGCAAACACATCAAGAAAATTGTTCAACCTGATATTTTGACTATAAAGAACATAATAAAACATAAAAAGAGGGAATGTAATTTTCTTATCTGGGGTTTCAAAATTGCTATGACAAATGACCTGTCAAGTTTACTTCCTAGGTAAAGATTAAAAGCATATCATAACTTGAAAAATATTATATCAAATTTTATAGCCTATATTTTGGGATTATAGTTTAGCATGGTTTAGGTAAATTGTCATGAATTGTATATAAACCTACTCTCAATATGTTAAAATAAACCACAGGGGAAATGACAAGTTAATATGAACCAAAGAAAAATTTCATTTGTGATCATGTCAAATACATTTGTTACCAGGATAATACCCTAGGTAGATGCTTAAACCAAATGATGAAATGAAATGATGCTTCCAGGACTTATATTATGCAGTGGGGTTGATGAAACCGAGCATGAAAAATATTCAGAAAAGTACTCAAGAAAGTGATGCATAAAACATACTGTTCACTATTGTATTTTTTCTATTATTACATTTATTTTCACGATGTCTTCCTAAAATCCCTGCTACCTATATAAACAGCTTTCAAGACTTTCCAGCATAATAAATGTATATAGTATCCTTCTTATATTTCTTGGGAATGTTGCCAGGAGGGGCCAGTGCTGGATAACAGTTAAGTTGGCACTTTCATTCATAGCAACTGTGAACATGAATACTATCTATAGAATTTCTGTACTATATTAATAAATTTAGCTATTGTAAACATTCTATCACAATGGGGGAAGATTCATCAACAATCTGTTATGCAGATAACACAACCCTCCTTGCTGAAACTGAGGATGACCTGGCAAGCTTGCTGTGGAAGGTCAAGGACTACAACCTTTAATATGGATAGAAGTCAAGATCAAGAAAACAAAGATTCTCACCACTAGGCAGCATCATGATTGATGGTGAAGAGATTGATATATTAACAGCTTTGATTTGCTTGGCTTCACAATCACCACCCTTGGTACCAGCAGCTCAGAAATTTAAAAACGAATTCCATTGGGAAAGTCTGCTGTCAGAGACCTCTCCAAAGTATTGAAGAGCAGTGATGTTACTCTGGAGACTAAAATGTGCTTAATCCAGGCCATAGACTTTGCAATTACCTGCTATGCATCACAAAGCTGGATAATGACTAGGGATGCTAGAAGGATAATTGATACATTTGAGCTGTGGTGCTGGAAAAGAGTATTGAATATACCATGGACTGGTGGAAGTACAAAAAAGTTTGTCCTAGAAAGGGTGAGATCAGGCTGCTTATTAGAGGCAAGGATTCTGAAGCTTCATCTGACATACTTTGGACAGGTTGTAAAGTGGGACCAGTCCTTGAGGAAGGACAACATGCTTGAGAAGGTGGAGGGACAGTGCAAGAGAGGAAGGTCATTGATAAGATAGATTGATTTAGTGACGGTGCTAATGGGTATAGGCGTATCAGAGACAATAAGATTGGCACAGGATAGCAGTGTTTAGTAGAGCTGTTATGTATAGGGTTGATATGGGTTGCAGGAGACTTGACAGCACATAACAACAACAAACATCACAATAGTGGCATACATCTCTAGTACTATGTCTACATCGTAGCAAGGAGACATAACTTGTTTTTGTTGTTGTTGTTATGTGCTGTCGAGTCGTTTGCAACTCATAGCAACCCTATGTACAACAGCCCGAAACCCTGTTCTATCCTGTGCCAATCGCACTGCCTCTGACACACCCATCCTGATTACCCCAGTCACTGAATCAATCCATCACATACAGAATCTTCCCCTCTTGCACTGTCTCTCCACCCTCCCAAGCATGTTGTCCCTCTCCAAGGACCTGTCCCTCCTTGCAACATAACCAAAGTATGTCAGACGAAGCCTCAAAATCCTTGCCTCCAAGGAACTGCTTGGTTTAATCCTCTCCAGGATGAATCTGTTTGTTTTCTTGCAGTCCATGGTACATTCAATACTCTTCTCCAGCAACACAGCTCAAGGGCATCAATTCACCTTCTATCCTCCTTGGTCATTGTCCAGCTCTCTGATGCATAACAAGTGATTGCAAAGACCATGACCTATATCAGATGCACCTTACTCTCCAGAGAAACAACATTGCTCTTCAGTACTTTGGAGAGGTCCCTAACAGCAGACTTTCCCATGGCAATACACCTTTTAATTTCCTGGCTACTGGTGCGAAGAGTGTGGAGCCAAGCAAACTAAAGCTGTGAAGAATCTCAATCTCTTCACCATCTATCCTGATGCTGCCAATTAGTCCAGGGATGAGAATCTTTGTCTTCTTGACACTGAGTCTCAATCCATATTGGAGGCTGCAGTCTTTGACCCTCTGCAGCAAGCGCTTCAGGTCCTCCTCAGTTTAGCAAGCAGTATTGTGTTATCTGCATAAGGCAGATTGTTGATAGATCGTCCACCAATCTTGACCCCACATTTCTCCTCATAGAGCCCAGCCTCCCAGATAACCTGTTGTGCACACAGGTTGAAAAGGTATGGAGATAGGACGCATCCTTGGAATACATTCTTCCCAGTTTTGAACCATGCAGTGTTTCCTTGCTCTGTTCTGACGACTGCCTCTTGGTCCAAGTATAGGTTTCGCCTTAGCATGATCAAGTGTTCTGGGATTCCCATTCTTCTCAGAGTCAGTCACAGTTTGTTATGAACCACACAGTCAAACGCCTTTGCATAATCAATGAAACACAAATATACATTCCTCTGGTATTCCCTGCTTTCAGCTAAGATCCATCTAACATCAGCTACAATAACCGTAGTACCATGAGCCCTTCTGAACCCAGCCTGGACTTTTGGCAGTTCTCTGCTGATGTGCTCTTCAGGTTGATTTTGGATAATCTTCAGTAGACTCTTGCTTGCATGTGAAATCAATGAGATTGTTCTATAGTTTCCACACTCTGTTGGGTCACCTTTCTTTGGAATGGGAACAAATATAGATCTCTTCCACTCAGTTGGCCAAGTGGTTGTTCTCCAGAGTTCTTGACACAAATAAGGCATTAGAAACCCTAAAAAACCAAGAAACATAAAAATTTAGAATATAAAGAGCAGTACCTCAGAACTGGTCAACAGGTTTCAGGGACAGATCAGGAGAACTGGAGAGATGGAGTACAGAATCAGTAAAAGAGAAGATAAGGCTCTTAGCACTGACCTACTAGAGCAAAAAGCAGAAAAAAAGAAGGAAAATGAAGAAAGCCTAAGGATAATGTGGGATATCATCAAGAGGAATAACATGTATAATTGGAATTCCAGAATAGGAAGTAAGTGGGGAAAACATTGAGAAAGTCATAGATGATTTGTTAGAAGAAAATTTCCAGGTATAATGAAAAACAAAAGCACCTTCATTCACCATTGCAAGAACTTGTAAACAGCCCAAAGTCCAACTACAACTGATTAGATTGAGAAAATGTGGTACGTTCACACAATGGAATTCTATATTGCTACATAACCTGGGAGAGAGACTAGAGAGCATAATGCTGAGTAAACTAACTCAGTCTCATAAAGAAAAATATTGAATAAGATCATTATTGTAAAAATAGAAGAATACCTAGTAAAAGATGTATGGAAACCCAAGTGTGGTAGAGGTGGAAGGGGAATAGTGAGGATAAAGAGGGAAAACCACAGAGTTGCACTGTTTTGTGGTGAAGGGAGCGGGAGAAGGAAATTGGAATGATCTGGGTGAAAAGACATGATAATTATCCAGTGATAATTAATTTTATAAGACATATTTCATGACAATCACTTATATGAAACACAATATGAATGAGAAATAGTGTGAAATACAATGTATACAAATTTTGTAAGCAAATGAATAATAAAAAAATATACATACAAGAAGTTGAGCAAACACCATATAGAAAAATCTCCCCCCCCCAAAAACAGTAGTATATATCATATTCACTTCAACAGAATCAAAAAGAAAGAGAGACTTCTGAAAGCAACTATGAGAGAAAAAGAAGTGTAACTTATTAGGGAGAACAAATAAGATTAAGTACTTATTTCTCAGCAGAAATCATGTGAACAAGAAGGTTGTAGGATGACATATACCAAATACACAAAATAAGCCACTGCCAACCACAAATACTATACCTAGCAAAACTGTCCATCAAATATGATGAAGAAATTAAGATATTCTCAATAAAACAGAAACTAACAGAATTTCTCAAAATAAGACTAATATCACAGGAAATACTGAAAGAAGTCCTTCTCATATAAATATCACAGAAAGGAGAATGAATCAAAGTATCCAGCAACAATACAAAAAGCAACCATTCAAAATTACAGCAATAACATCTTTCCTCTTAATAGCTGTATTGAATGTGAATAGTTCAAATGTATCAGTAAAGAGAAAAAGAATATCAGATTGGATAAAAATCCCCCAAAATCCATCAATATGAGGTCTATAAGAGACACACTTGAAAAATTAAGATAAATACACACAGAAAGTAAAATGGTGGTGAAACAAAAATAACAAGCAAATTACAAACAGAAAAAAGGAGGAGTAGACATATTAATCACTGTAACAGTATAGTAACCATAACAAAGGACAAGAAAGGACACTATATAATGCTTAAAGGGTAAGTACATCAAGAGAACATAACTATAATAAATATCATACACCAAATTCTAGAACTACAAAATACACAAAGTAAATGTTAACAGCACTAAAAAAAATATGTATAAAGCACCACAATAGAAGAAGTCTTTAAGACATCCCTCTTGAGGAAAGATAAAACAACAACAACAACAACAACAAAACTAAATAAAAATGCTGAAAAATTAAAACATGCAGGTTAATGCACCCCCCAAAAAGTTAGTATATATTCTTCTTCAGTGAACACAGAATTCTCCAAATTTGATTCTATTTTAGGTCACAAAGGAAGCCTCAGTAAATTACAACACATTCAAAAAATACAAAGCATTTTCTAAGAACAAAATGTTATAAAATTAGAAATCAATAAGAAAAGGGCAAAGTAGAAAAGTAATCATAGATTTTGAAGATGAACAATACCTGCTTTAACATGGCTGGGTAATAGGTGAAATTAAAAAAGTTCCTGAAACAAGTAAAAATGAAAATAAAATTTACCAGAACCTCTTAGAGCCAAAGCAGTATTTAGAGGTCAATTTGTAGCAATAAGTGAACATATCATAAAGGAACAAAGAATGAAAAATGTATTATCTAACTTAACATCTCCAACAAATAGGGGAAAAGAAGCAAGAAAACTCAACAACCATTAAAAAACCGAAATTATAAAAAATTAGGGCAAAAATAAATGCAATAGAAAACAGAAAAACAATTGATTAACAAGACCAGATGGCTTTTTTGGGTGGAGGGAATCTAAATACAGCGTTTACTTATGGTCATGAGTACAAAGGGAGAAGAAAAAGAAGGTTCCTGCAGTGCCAGAAACCCTTAAGAAAAAGCGAAGGAATTTCGCAGAATTAAGGGTCAAGCGCCTTAGAAAGAAGGTTGCCAAAAAAAATGCTTCAAAAGGCAAGAAGAAAGCTTATCTATGAAAAAGCTAAGCACTATCACAAAGAATACAGGCAGATGTACAGAACTGAGATTCGGATGGCTCAGATGGCAAGGAAAGCTGGCAACTTCTATGTACCCGCAGAACCCAAGCTGGCATTTGTCATCAGGATCAGAGGTATCAATGGTGTGAGCCCAAAGGTCCGTAAGGTGTTACAGCTCCTTCGCCTTCACCAGATCTTCAATGGCACTTTTGTTAAACTCAACAAAGCTTCAATTAACATGTTGAGGACTGTGGAACCATATATTGCATGGGGATATCCAAACCTGAAGTCTGTCAATGAACTGATCTATAAGCGTGGTTATGGCAAAATTGATAAGAAGCAAATTTCTCTGACAGACAACACTTTGATTGCACGATCTCTTGGTAAATATGATATCATCTGCATGGAGGATCTGATTCATGAGATCTATACTGATGGCAAACACTTCAAGGAAGAAAACAACTTCTTGTGGCCATTCAAATTATCTTCTCCACGAGGTGGAATGAAGAAAAAGACCACTCATTTTGTAGAAGGTGGAGATGCTGGCAACCGGGAAGACCAGATCAACAGACTTATCAGAAGGATGAACTAAGGTATCAACCATGATTCTTTATTGTAATCTGGTCAGTTAATAAAACAGTGACTGCTTTCAAATTGAAAAAAAAAAACACACATAAATAAAACTGACAAATGACTAGCAAAGCTATGACTAGCAAAGCTAACAAAGAAAATTAAAGAAAAGGCACAAATAATCCAAACAACAGAATAAGGGACAATTCCACAACAGAACTAGCCAAAATAAAAAGTTTAATGATGAAATTTTGTGAAAAGCGTTATCCAAACAAATATGAAAATGTACAGGAAAAAAGACAAATATGTATAAATTCACAACCCATCCAAGCTGACACAAAGTGATGTAGAATACCTAAACAGACTCATAAATAAATAAACAAACAAACAATCAAATAAATAAATAAATAAAAATAAAGGAAGAAGAAATTGAACAGGGTATAAAAAAACGTACAACAACAATAAATGGGTGGGGATGGGGAAGCCTAGAATCTGGTACTACAGCCAGCACTTGACAAAGCCTTGCTTCTATACTCATCTCTGCTCTTTCAGTTATCATTCTACCCACCACCATACTAAGTGTCCACTATCTTGATCAGGTAACATTGCCCTCCATTTCAGCTCTCACTCCTCCCAGGGAAGCTATGCCTTAACTGGAAGGCAATAGTAATCTGCATATACAGGAATATGGCATAGAGCAGAAGAGAGAAAAGGTCCTTCCTTTAACGAAAGGCCTTTCCATTAGAGAGATAGACGAAGAGTCAAGGAACCTCGCCACACCACTCCACAGACCAAAAAGAACGATAGTATTTAGGAGAGAGGGTGGCAAGCAGAAAACAACAAGCCTTCCAGCCAAAAGAGCTTAATAGCTAGACCAAAGAAAAAGGAAGAGAAGCATTTGTCACCTCCCCAAACCCAGATCCAACAAACTTTGGCAAAGGACCAGAGAGGAAAGATCACAAGCAGGCTAAGTTGAGCTCCCCCTCCATTTGAAAATATTGAGCTCCTCAAATGAAGGGTATCCACCCTTGAGATCAGGGACCTGAGAGAAATTCAGGAAGGATGATCTGTCCCCTCTTCTTCTAGCAGTGAGCTCATCACTTCATCAATTCCCCTAGCTAAGAATCTTTCCTTCACTGACCTTCGGGCAAATAATAGCCCCTTTTAATAAACTTTCTAAAAGTATGTGAGATGAAAACCTATTTTCTTTACCTCCAAAGAGCATTCTAGCTGCATCCTCTCCAAGACGTATTTGTTCTTTTGGCTGTACATGGGATGTTCTGTACTCTTCTCCAACAACTCAATTATTTTGTCATTCTTATGCAATGTCCAGGTCTCAGATGCATAGCAAGTGATCAGAAAGACCTGAATCAGACACAACTCAGTCCTTAAACTGACATCATTAGTCCTCAGTAATTTGAAGAGCTCTCTAAGTGCAGAATTTTCTAGTACAATATGTCTCCTGATTTCCTGACAGCTGGTGGCAACAGTTAATTGTAGAACCAAGTAAGATAAAATTATTGACACTTTAAGTCTTTTCTGTATCATGAAGATAGTGGTCCAATGGTTAAAAGTTGCCTATTGGTTCAGTGGTAAGAATTTTTGTTTTCTTGATGTTGATATGCAATCCATAGTAAAGGCTATAATATTTAATATTCTGCAACAAGTGCTTCAAGTTCTCCTCACTTTCAGCAAGAAATGTTTTGTCATATGCATTATATCTGTTATTGATGACCCTTTCTCCTATCTTCATGCCATATTCTTTTCATAGTCCCGTTTCTCAAATAATTTGCTCAACATACAAATTGAATAAGTACAGAGAGATATTACACCTCCGGCACACTCCCTTCTTAATTTTTAAACTATGCATCATTCCCTTACTTCAAGACAGATCCAGAAATGACTTTTTTTAACTATGAATGCAACCTCATTTATCCCCACCTTTTCATCTCCAGAGTAATATATCCTATGATCATCTGACTCAAAATGCCCCATGCTGGTCCATCTCATCTCACCAATGTCTAGTACGTTAATATGTATGTGTTCCATTTCTTCCTTAACAATATCTAATTTTCCTACATTCATGGTTCTCACATTCCATGTTCCAATCACTAGTATCTGCTTACAACTCTTCCTCTTCTTTTATATTTCCATACTTGAAAGCTCCACCTCAGTTGTCCTTTGTGTTTGTTAGTCTAGGTGGGTTCTTTTGTACATAGGGTTTTCAGAGGACTGCTTTTTTGGAAGTAGATGGCCAATCCTTCTTCCTAGACTGTCTTAATCTGAATATTCAGATTTAGAGAACTATTC
>NW_006399770.1:24351624-24375188 GCF_000299155.1 Elephantulus edwardii
ACCAAGTTGTGCCAAGAAATCTGGAGAACAACCACTTGGCCAGCTGACTGGAAGAGATCTATATTTGTTCCCATTCCAAAGATGGGTGACCCAACAGAATGTGGAAACAATAGGACAATATCATTGATTTCATATGCAAACAAGATTCTACTGAAGATTATCCAAAACCAACTGGAATAGCATATTAGCAGAGAAATGCTGAAAGTCCAGGATGGGTTCAGAAGGGATCGTGGTACTAGGGATATTGTAGCTAATGTTAGATGGATTCTAGCCGAAAGAGGATTGTCTATCTGTGTTTCATTGATTATGGAAAGGCATTTGACTGTGTGGATCATAACATACTGTGACTAACTCTAAGAAGAATCTGAATCCCAGAACACTAGATCATGCTAATGCGAAACCTATACTTGGACCAATAGGCAGTCATCAGAACAGAGCAAGGAAATACTGCATGGTTCAAAATTGGGAAGGGTGTATTGCAGGGATGCGTCCAATCTTCATACCTTTTCAACCTCTATGCAAAACAGATTATCTGGGAGGCTGGGCTCTATGAGGAGAAATGTGGGGTCAGAACTGGTGAAAGGTCTATCAACAATCTGCGTTATGCAGATGACATAACCTTGCTTGCTGAAACTGAGGAGGACATTACGCACTTGCTGCAGAGGGCCAAGGACTTCAACCTTCAATATGCATTGAGGCTCAGTGTCAAGAAGACAAAAATTCTCACCACTGGGCCAATTGGTAGCATCAAGATGGATGGTGAAGGGATTGAGATTGTTCACAGCTTGTCTCCACATTCAACACTCTTGGCACCAGCATCCAGGAAATTAAAAGGTGTATTGCAATGGTAAAGTCTGTTGTTAGGGACCTCTCCAAAGTGCTGAAGAACAATGGTGTCTCTCTGGAAACTAAGGTATGTCTGATATAGGCCATGGTCTTTGCAATCACTGTCTATGCGTCAAAGAGTTGGACAATTACTAGGAAGGATAGATAGAGAATTGATGCTTTGAACTGTGGTGCTGAAGAAGAGCATTGAGGGTACCATGAACTGCTAAGAAAATAAACAGATTCATCCTTGAGAGGGTTAAACCAGGCTGCTCCTTGGAGACAAAGATTCTGAGCCTTTATCTGACATACTTTGGACATATTGTAAGGAGGGACAGGCCCTTGGAGAGGGGATTCATGCTTGGGAGAGTGGAGAAACAGCACAGGAGGGGAAGACCTTCTCTGAGGTGGATTGGTTCAGTGACATGGGTAAGTAGTATGGATGTATCGGAGGCAGTGCAATTGGCACAGGACAGAGCAAAGTTTAGAGCTGTTGTACATAGGGTCACTATGAGTGGCAAGCTACTTGATGGCACATAACAACAACAAATCTTTCTCTTGTCTGTTCACACAGCACCCTTTTGTTCAAGTATAGGTTTCTTACGAGCACAATTAAGTGTTCTGGAATAATTCAAGACAATACAGATAAAACAAATGAGGTATTATACATCTTAGAAAAACAAGAGACTGTAATCCAGAATATTTAGAGAAGTCCCTCAGAAGCTGTCAATGTGTTAGAGGTACAGATGAGCAGATTTGAAGAGATGGAAAAATGATTAATGAAATAGAATAGGGAGTTCTCAACACTGATAATTCAGAGCAAAAAGCAGAATATAAAAAAGTAAGACAAATGGAGAAAACATAAGAATAATATGACATAACATCTAGAGGAAAAAATACGTGCAAAATTGAAATCCCAGAACAAAAAGAAGAAAAAATAATATAAAAAAAGTCACTGAGATAGTTGTGAGAAACTTACTAAAAGAAAATTTTCCAGAAATAGTGAGGAATGAGAGTATATACATAGAAGAATCAGAGTGAACTCCATATAGAGTAGACCCCAAAATCAACCTGCCAAGATATATCACAGTCAAATGACTAAAATCATAGACACGGAGAGAATTCTTAAAGCAGTGAGGGAAAAGCTAAGAGTAACTTATAAAGGAGAGCAAATAAGATTACATTCCAATTTCTTAGCAGTAACTATGTTAGCAAAAACAGTGGAAGGACATGTATCAAACACTCAAAGAACACAACTTTCAACTGAAAATATCCTATCTGGCGAAACTGTCCATCAATTATGATGGAGAGATCAAAACATTTCCAGAAAAGCAAAAACTAAATGAGTTAGTAAAAACAAGACCAACATTGGAAGTTAAGTTGAAGAAAGTGCTTCTCAGAGATGTCAAGGAAAAGAGGATGGATCAAAGAAATTAGCAGCAGTATAAAACAACCAACCAACAAACAAACAAACCCCCCTGTTGGAGACATGATAACTTGTAAAGTAAAATTGGCCCTGTACTGTAAAACCAGCAAGACTTACTCCATCTTGGCTAGAACGTCTGCTTGTCAATAATCAAGTCAAAGAAGTAGGATGTTCATGAATAAGAGTGACCAAAGGTCTCAGACCTTAGAGAATGTAGTCAACAGAAACTCTTTGTTCCTTACAGCACACAATAAGGTATTCTGAAAAACATCTTTGTATTGTGCTGAGGTCTGTGAGAGTTAATGTTTGACGAGAGAGTCAACATCTCAGACGGAAAGAAATACTGCGACTGTTACAGCAAATGTGCTACTAAAAACCTATATAGACTTTTTCTGAAAAATAAAAATTGCTATCCTCCATCAGCTGATAGCCTCTCTGCGTCTTTATTTAATCCTTTTCCCTTCTCTCTGCAGAACTGTTCGATCTAAAAGGGCTGGACCCTGTTAACCGCCCGAAACAAAAAACAAACCCCCAAAAATGATGCCACTAAACTTTGTTGTTGTTGTTATGTGCCATCGAGTTACTTGCGACTCATAGCGACCCTATGTACAACAGCCCTAAACTCTCCTCTATCCTGTGCCAATCACACTGCCTCTGACACATTCATCCTGATTACCCCAGTCACTGAATCAATCCACCTCATAGAGGGTCTTCCCCTCCTATGCCGTCCCTCCATCCTCCCAAGCATGATGTCCCTCTCCAAGGACCTGTCCCTCCTTACAATATGTCCAAAGTATGTCAGATGAAGCCCCAGCATGCTTGTCTCCAAGGAGAAGCCTGGTTTAACCCTCTCCAGGTGAATTTGCCTGTTTTCTTGGAAGTCCATGGTATATTCAATACTCTTTTCCAGCACGACAGCTCAAAGGCATCAATTCTCCTTCTATCCTTTCTAGTCATTGTCCAACTCTTTGATGTATAACCAGCGATTGAAAAGATCACAGCCTGTATCAGACACACCTTAGTCTCCAGAGTGACATTACTGCTCTTCAGTACCCTGGAGAGGTCCCTAACATCAGACTTTCACACCGCAATACTTTTTTTGGTTTCCTGGCTGCTGGTGCCAAGAGTGTTGACCGTAGAGCCAAGCAAATGAAAGTTGTTAAAATCTCAATCTCTTCACCATCCATCCTGATGCTGCCAATTGGTCCAGTGATGAGAATCTTTGTCTTCTTTACATTGAGCCTCAATCCATACTGAAGTCTGCAGTCCTTGACCCACTGCAGCAATTGCATCAGGTCCTCCTCAGTTTCAGCAAACAGGGTTGTGTCACCTGCATTATTCAGATTGTTAATAGATCTTCCACCAATCCTGACACCACACTTCTCCTTATAGAGCCCAGCATCTCAGATAATTTGTTCAGCATACTAAACTTTATCTGTCAATAATTACAATGAATATGAATTGTTTTAATGCACCAGTAAAGAGAAAAAAGTAGCAACATGGATTAAAAGAACCAAACCAAATCAATATGCTATATACAAGAGATACACTTGAAAAGTAAAAATAAAGATGAACTAAAAATCAAAGGTTAGGAATAATATACCAAACAAATTGTAATCTGAGAAAAGATGGAGTATCATATTAATCTCTGATAAAATAGATTTCAGTGTAAAAACTACCACAAAAGACAAGGAAGGACATCATATAATGCCTAAAGTGTCAATAGAACGAGAAAGTCAACAGCCATAATTAATGCACAAAGTGATAGACTTGCCAAGCACACAAATCAAATGGTAACAGAACTAAAGAAAATAAAAAAAAATCACCACTATAGTAGTGGACTTCAATACACCATCTCCATGGAATTACCAGAAATCTTCAAGGAATTTATTGGGATTACCAGAAAGAAACTCTACAAAGATGTTGAAAAATTAACCCACACAATCAACCGACTTGATCTTATAGCTAAATACAGGCTAATGTACTACAAAAAAAAGATCAATATACATTCTTCTCCAGCACAAGGAACATTATGTAAAAGAGATCATATTTTCGATAACAAAACAAGCCTTAATACATTCAAAAACACAGAAATAATATACACCATTTTCTGAGACTATAACACTACAAAACTAGATATCAACAAAAAAGATCAAAAAGGATAATTCATTCACTTGGACACCAAATACCCTGCTTGAGCATGGGTGGGTAATAGAATAAATGAAAAAAGAAATTAAAAATTTTCTTGAAACAAATGAAAATAAAAACACAACAAAATCTCAGGGATAAAACAAAAGTAGTATTTAGAGGTCAATTCCTAGCATTAAGCAAACACATCAAAAGGGAAGGAAAAATGATAACCGATTGTTTAACATCACCAACAGGTAGAGAAAGAATGGGAAAAAAAATCCAATAACCACTAAAAGAAAGAAAATTATAAAACTTAGAGCAAAAATATATGTAATAGAAAACAGGAAGAAACAATTTAAACTATTAACAAGATCAGGAGTTGGTTCTTCAATAAGTACAATAAAACTGACAGACCACTAGCAAAGCTAACAAAAATAAAGACAAGACACAGATAACTCAAATAGCAGATGAAAGTGGTATGTAACAAATGAAACAACAGATTGAAATAAAAAATATTAACAATAGAATACTGTGGAAAACTATACTCAAACAAATATGAAAACCTAGGAAATTGGAGGAAAAAATAAAGTTAGAAATTCATAACCCACCCAAACTGACACAGACTGAAGTATAATACCTGAAACAACCCAGTAAAAAAAGGAAAAAAAAAATAACAACCTCTAACTAAAAAGCCCTGGACTGGATGGTTTTGCTAGTGAATTCTATCAAGCATTCAAAGAAAACTTGTCAATTTTACCATGAAGCATTAAAAAAAAAAAAACAAAAAAACCCACAAAATATACAATACTCTGAGACTCATACTGTGAAGCAAAGATAATTCTGATCCAAAATCAGACACTACCAAAATAAGAAAGCTATAGACCAGTATTTCTCATGAACGTAGATACAAAATTTCTCAATAACATTCTGGCCAATAAAATGCAACAGTGCATTTTAAAAAATAAAAGCTGGCAAAGAGGTTGTAAAACTATACATATACACAGATGATATCATAGTGTACTTAGAATACCCTAAAGATTTCGAGAGAATACTATTGGACACAAATGAACAATTTAGCAAAGTAGCAGGCTACAGAATCAACATATAAAAATCAATTGGGTTTCTCTACAGTGACAAAAAATAGAGAAATATCTAAGGAATTACAATAGCTAATCACAAATGAAACACTTGAGAATAAATTAATTAGAGACACAAAAGACCTATACAAAGGAAATTACAAAATGTTACTACAAGAAACAAAAAGAGACTTGGAGAAATGGAAGAATATACCATGTTCATGGATGTTGCTGCTGTTAGGTGTTGTTGAGTTGAGCACTAGTCATAGAAACCCTATGAACAAAAGATCTGAACCCTGTTCTATCCTTTGTCATCCTCACACTTCCTAACACACCTCCTATTGTAGCAGTCACCATATCAATCCACCGGGTTGAGGGTCTTCCTCTTCTTTGCTGACCCTTCACCCTTCCCAGCATCAAGTCGTTCTCCAAGGAATAGCACCTCCTAGCAACATGTCCAAAGTATGTGAGATGAAGACTCATCATTCTTTCCTCCAAAGAGCACGTTGGCTGCACTCTCTTCAAGAAATACCTGTTTGTTTTCTTGGCCATCTACAGGATATTGAGTGCTCCTCTCCAACACCACAGTTCAAGGGCATCAATTCTTTTTCTGTCGTCCTTATTCATTGTCCTGCTCTCGGATGGATGGCTAGTAATCAGAAAGACTACAGCCTGAATTAGACACACCTTAGTCTTCAAACCAACATTACTACTCCTCAATAATTTGACAAGGTCCCTAACTGCAGATTTTCCTAGTGCAATGTGTCTCCTTATTTCCTGACTGCTGGTACTAAGGGTGTTAAATTATGGATCCAAACAAGATGAAGCTGTTGACAGTTCCAATCACCTCTCAATCCATCATGATGCTACTTATTAGTCCAGTGCTAAGAATCTTTGTTTTCCTGACATTAAGATATAATACATATTGATGGCTGCATTCCTTGAACTTCTGCAGCAAGTGCTTCAAACCCCCTTCACTTTCAGCAAGTAGGGTTATGTCATCTGCATAATGCAGGTTACTGATGAGTCTCTCTCCAATTCTAATGCCACACTCCTCCTCAGAGAATCTAGTTTCTCAGATAATTTGATCAGCATATAAATTGAATAGGTATGGAGAGAGAATACAATCCTAGTGCTCTCCCTTCCCAATTCCATACCATGCAGTGCTCCCCAATAGCTTCCTGGTCCAGGTCCAGGTTCCATATAAGCACAATCAAGTGCTCTGGGATTCCCAGTCTTCTGAATGTCAGCCACAGCTTTTCATGATCCACACGGTCAAATGGATAGGAAGACTTAATATCATGTAAATGACAATTGTACCAAAGACAATTTACAAATTCAATACAATAGCAATACAAAACCAATTCCATTTCTCAAAGAGATGGAAAAGGTTATTGGCAATTTTATCTGGATTCTGGAACAGGAAAAGGCCTTGAAAAAGCAAAATAATAGTGAAAAAGAGAAACAAGGTAGGACATAACACATTCTCTGATTTCAAATCCTATTACACAATCATAGTAGTCAAGACATCATGATACTGGTATAGCAATAGACATATAGATCAATGGAATAGAATTGAGGACCCAGAAATCAAATCATCCACCTATGGTCAACTGATCTTTAACAAGAAGAGGAAATCAGTTAAATGAGGAAATTAGAGTTTGGATTTTTTGATTCTTTTTTGTTTATTTTTTTAATGCAAGATATATATCTCTATATATAGACAGATATATAGACATATAGGTATATCTATATTTATAGAAGCTATATATAGATATATATATAGATATCGATATCGATATCTAGATATAGACATAGATGTAGAAGCAGATGTTATGTGTATGTGTATATATATGTGTGTGTGTATATATATATATATATATATATATATATTTACAGTATATTCTTCCCATTCCATTTTTCCCCACTCATTCATTGTTGAACACTTTCCTCCCTACCCACCCGTCCCCCAAGTTCTCTTTTCTCCTTGAAAAGAAAAAATAATTCTTTCACTGTTAAACAATCCTTTCCCACCTGCCCAAGTCCAAAGTCCACTTTACTATGCATTTCTTTTTCTGGAATTTTGTCATGAAAATAATATCTATTCATACATTGCTTTTTAAACAGTCCTATCCTTCGTCAGACTCAATGAAGTACACATTATCTATTCCCTCTTTTCTCAGTCTCCC
This sequence comes from Elephantulus edwardii, assembly GCF_000299155.1. Classification (NCBI taxonomy): domain Eukaryota; kingdom Metazoa; phylum Chordata; class Mammalia; order Macroscelidea; family Macroscelididae; genus Elephantulus; species Elephantulus edwardii. The sequence goes on from NW_006399770.1 coordinate 24,359,271, forward strand.
TCCAACCCCGATGTCTGTCCCATTTTACAACAGTGGCACTATTCAGTATTTGTCCTTTTATGACTGAGATATTTCACTCAGCATAATGTCCTCCAGGGTCTCCCATTTTGCATAATATTTCATGAGTTCCTTGAATTTCCAAAGCAGCATAGTATTCCATTGTGTGAATATACTACAGCTTCTCTTATTTATTCATTTGTTGATGGGCACTTGAATTGTTTCCAACTCTTTACTATTGTGAACAAAGCAGGAATAAACATGGGTGTGCATATAACAGTCTCTTTAACAAATGGTGTTGGCAAAATTGGAAAACCATTTGTAGAAATATAAGCAAGACTGATACCTCACACTAAAAAAAAAATAAATAAGAAACCCCACCCAAAAAACAAAAACAAAAAACCCCAACAAAAATACCAATTCAAGGTGGATCAGGGTCCTAAAAGTAAAAGATAAGACTATAAAATTCATTACAAAAAAGCTAGGAAGGACTCTAGAAGCCCTAATACACAGCATAAAGAATCTTTCATGCATAATGAAAAATCTATAACCATGAGAGAATAAAATAGATGAATGGGACCTTCTAAGTATCAAATCCCATTGTTGTTGTTGCTGTTGTTAAGTGCCATCGACTTGTAGATGACTCATAGTGGCCATATGAATGAAAGACCTGAATACCTGTATAACTTTCATTTCTCCACATTCATAGAGTTTCTGAAGGTAAGGTAATTCGGTAGTGTATGCCACTCCTTCTTCCAAGCTTGTTTTAATTAGCAAGCTCTACCAAGCATGGTCCACCATGGATAACCATTATCACATTTGACACATCTGTGTCACAGTGTTTAGCATCACAGTAACCATGAGTTACTTCTGTCCAGCAAATGAACACACCAGTGCTATAACACTTATAAGAATGTTTGACCAAGAACAATTAAATCCAGGCCACCCTAATTATGACTAGAACCAGAAAACAAACCTCTGCTAAATAGAATCTGGATGCTAATGACGACTTCCAAACTGGAATACCCATGCACATTAAAAAATTCTCCAAAAGGCTAACAAGGAAACTCAGAGATTGAGAAAAATATTTGGCAATGACATATCTGACAATGTACTCATATATAAAATTCATAGTATACTGTACCACTGCAACAAGAGAAAGGTAAACAACCTAATCAGACAATGGGCACATTTCACCAAAGAAAAAAAAGTCCAATTGTTCAAAATCCTTAGCTACCAGAGATGAAAATCAAAACAACTATATCATCTCACCCCAGCAACAATAGCAAAGTTTAACATGTCAGCAAGAGGTTGTGAAAGATTGGAAGCCTTATTCACTATTGCTGGGAAAGTAAAATGGTACAACCACTATGGATGGTGGTCTGACACTTTCTCTAAAAGCTGGAAATGGAAATACCACTTGAATCAGCAATTTCAATCCTGGGAATATATCCTAGAGAAACAAAAGTCATGACTCAGACAGATGTATGTACATCCATGTTTATTGCTGCTTTATTCACAATAGCAAAGAGATAAAAATGTTCATCATCAACAAATAAATAGATAGAAATCTATGGTATATTTACACAATAGAATACTAAGCAACATTGAAAAACAGTGAACTCCCAAAATACTATACAGCATAGGGGACTTGGAGGACATTATGCTGAATTAAAGACCTCAGTTAAAATGAAAAAAAAAAAAAAACCCACACAAATACTTCACAACATTACTGTTCTAAAAATAGGACAGACATAAAGTTCTTGTGGAAGGAATGGGGGAAAGTGGATAAGGAACACTATATTAGAACAGATGAGAGAAAGAACTGTCTGAAAAGAATATGTGCTTATCCAACATATGTTTTACAACAATGTGGAATAAGGGGTGCATTATACGGTTTGCTCGGGGAGAGGGAGGAGAAAGGTGGAAGAAAATGTGCAACAATACTTTAAAAAAAAGACATAAAAGAGTAATGTAAACAACACAAAACAACAAACCCTACCCCTTTACTAGGGGCTTTACTAGTAAATTTTAGCAAACATTCAGAGAAGAGCTGTCACCATTATTTTTGTTGTTGATTGTCTTCAAGTGGAGCACAACTCATAGAGACCCTATGAACAAAAGCCCAGAAGCCACTCTACAACTATCAACATTTATCAAAGTTCATAGAGTTTCCAGAGACAAGCTATTTAGGAAGTGCATGCCACTCCTGCTTCCATACCTGTCATAGAATGTTATTGGTTGAGTTTCCTGTAGTGCATAGCTACCCTACGTACAGCAGTTCTGAACCCTTCCCTGTCCTGAGCCAGTCTGATTAATTGTGACACACCAACCTCCACTGCCCCAGTCACTGAATCTCATTGCTCTCTCATCCTGGGTCTGTCTTCCTTTCCTGCACTGTCCGTCCACCCTTCTGAGTATGATGTCCTTCTCCAAGAACCAATCTCTCCTGGCCATGTCCCCAAAATAATTGAGGCAGAGTTTTACAATACTAACCTCCAAAGAGAGACCTGGTTTTACTCTCTCCCAGACAGACCTATTTATTTTCTTTGAAGTGCATGGTATGTTCAAAACTCTTCTCCAGCACCACAGCTCGAAGACATTGATTATTCTTCTATAATCCTTAGTCATTATCTGACTCTCTGAAGCATAACAAATAATTGAGAAGACGATGGCCTGAATTACATCATTGCTCTTCAACACTCTGAAGAGGCCCCTGACAGCACATGTTCCCAATGCAATTTGTCTTTTGATCTCCTGACTGCCGATGTTGAGAGTGTTGATTGTGCAGCAAAAAAGCTGTAATTGCTAACAACTTCAATCTCTTCTTCGTGTATCATGGAGTTGCCAATTGGCCCAGTGGTGAGATCTTTGTCTTCTTGATGTTGAGCTTCAATCCATATTGATGACTACAGTCCTTGACCTTCTGCAGCAAGTGCTTCAGGTTTTCTTCAGTTTCAGAAAGCAAGGTTGTACCATCTGCATATCATACATTGTTGATGAGTCTTCCTCCAATCTTGATGTCACACTCCTTTTCATAAATCCCTGTCTACCAAATAATCTGTTCTTCATACAGATTGAAAAGTTGTGAGGACAGAATACACCCCTGACACACTCCCTTCCTTATTTTGAATCATACAGTTTTTTCCTTGCTCTGTTCTGAGGACTGCTTCTTGGTCCAAGTATAAGTTTTGTATAAGCACAATCAGGTGTTCTGAGAGTCACAGTTTACTCAATGTTAGCCACAATTTATTGTGATCCACACAATCAAATGCCTTTGCATAATCAATGAAACACAAATAGACATTCTTCTGGTACTCTCTGCTCTCTGCCAAGATCCATCTGACATTGGCAATAGTATCCCTAGCATCACAAACTCTTCTAAACTCAGCTTGTATTTCTGTTACTTCTCTGTCAACGTACTTTTCCAGTCTTGTAATTCAGAAAACAGAAAAAGATGGAATACTCCCAGACTTATGCTATGAAGCAAACATATCCTTGATGTCAAAGTCAAGTAAAGACACCACTGAGATAGAAAACTACAAACCAATATGTCTCATGAGCCTAAATGCAAAAATCCTTAACAAAATTCTAACAGTAGAATCCAACAGTTGTTTATGCTATGTGCCATCAAGTCACTTGAAACTCATAACAACCCTATATACAACAGTTCTGCAGCTCTGAAGTCTGCCCTATCCTGAGTCTGTCTCACTCACTCTGACAGACTCACCCTTATTGCCCCTGTTACTGTGTCAATCCATCTTATCTGGGGTTTTTCTCTCCTGCACTGTTCCTTCATCCTCCTGAGCATATCCTTCTCCAAGAACCAGTCCCTCCTGGCAGTGTACCCAAAGTATGTGATATTAAAAAATATAATTATGAATAAATAGGATTCTTAACACATATGTATGGTTCAACATAAGACAAATAATCAATGTAATTTATCACATTAACAAAGCAAAGTACAAGAAACACATCCTATCAACTGGTGCAAAAAAATAAAAAAGATCTTTGACAAAAAGCCAACAGCCAACAACTTCCTGATTATAATACTCAACAAAATAGGAATAGAGGAGTATTTCCTCAACATAGTGAAAAATATACATGCAAAACCAAGAGCCAACATCACTCTCAATAGAGAGAGATTAAAGTCATTCACCTTGAGAAAAAGAACAAGGCAAGGATGCCTACAATCACCTCTCCTTTTCAATACTATACTGGAAATATTTACTAAGAGCAATAAGACAAGACATTGAAATTAGAAGTGCATAAAGTGACATAGTGAAGGTAAAACTACCTCGATACACAGACAATATCACAGTATATTTAGAACAGTCTAAAAATTCCAAAAGAAAACTATTAGACACAGTTAAAAAAATTTAGCAAAATATCGGGGTACAATATCGATATACAAAGCAAAGACTATCAGAGGAATGTTTATATGTGTTCATTGACTAGACAAATGTATTTGACTGTGTGAATCATAACAAATCATGGCTAACCTTGAGGAAAATGGGAATCCTAGAACATTTGACTGTGCTTACGAGAAACCTATAAATTGGACCAGAAAGCAGACCTCAGAAAAGAGCAGGAAAACATTACCTGGTTAAAAATCATGAAAGGACTGTCAGGGATGTGTCCTGTCTCCATACCTTTTCAATCTATAGGCAAAATGGGAGAAATGGGAGAAGAAATGTAACATCAAGATTGGAAAAAGACTCATCAACAACCTACATTATGCAGACGGCACAACCTTGCTTGCTTAAACTGAAAAATGGGAGAAATGGGAGGAGAAATGTAGCATCAAGATTGGAAAAAGACTCATCAACAACCTACATTATGCAGAAGGCACAACCTTGCTTGCTTAAACTGAAAAATACCTGAAGTGCTTGCTTTAGAATGTCAGGGACTGTAGTCTTTAGTATGGACTGAAGCTCAACATCAAGAAGACATCACCACTTGGCCAATTGGCAGCATCATGATAGATGGAGATGAGATTTAAGTTGTTAGCAATTACAACTTACTCAGCTCCACAATCAACACTCTTTAATACAAGGTGTCAGGAAATCAAAATATAAATTGCATTGTAAAAATCTGCTGTCAGGGACTTCTCCAGAGTGCTGAAAAGCAATGATGTCAGTCTAGAGACTAAGGTGCGCCTAATCCAGACCATGATCTTCTCAAATAATTGTTATGCTTCAGAGAGCTGGACAACAACTAAAGATGACAGAAGAAGAATCAATGCCTTGGAGTTGTGGTACTGAAAAAGAGTTTTGAATATACCATGGCCTGCCAAAAAAAACCAAGTATGTCTGTCTTAGAGTAAGTGAAACCAAATTTCTCCTTGGATGCTAAGATTTTGAAGCTCTGTCTGACATACTTTGAACACGTGGCTAAGAGAAACAGGTCCTTGGAGAAGAACATAATGCTTGGAAGTGTGGAGAATCAGAGCAGGAGTGGAAGGCCCCAGATGAGATGGATTGATACAGTAACTGGGGTTATGGTGGTTGGTGTGCCAGAATTAGTGAGACTGGCTCAGACAGGGCAAGTTCCAAAGCTACTCTACATAGGGTGGCTATGAGTTGTAGGTGACTTGACAGCATGTAAAAACAACAAAGATAATTTAAAAAATAGAGCTAAGAAAAACAATACCAATTATAATAGGTTATAAGATGAGATCCTTGGGAGCAAATCTAAGAATATACACAAAGGACCTCTGCAATGAAAATTATAATATATTGCTACAAGAAACACAGAGGCCTGGAGAAATGAAAGAATATACCACATTCAAGAATAGGAATACTCAATATCACGAAAATTAAAATTTTACCAAAGAAAATCTACAAGTCCAATGCAGTTCCAATACCTTTATTAATTCCATTTTTCAATGAAATGGAAAAGGAAGTGTCCATTCTGTTTAGAATGGAAAAAGAACCCCCCCCCCATTAAAAAAAAAGCAAAGTGCTATTGAAAAAGTAAAACAATGTAGGAGACATCACACTCCCAATCTCAAATCCTACTTCCCATCCATGGTGGTCAAGACAGCATGGTACTGGTATAACAACAGAAACAAAGATTAATGGAATAAAATTGAGAACACAGAAATCAACTCAACTACATATGGTAAACTGATTTTTTACAAGGAGGTTAAATCAATTAAGCAGGAAAAGGACAGTCTCTTTAACAAACAGTATTTACAAATTAGAAAAGAATCTACAAAAAACTTAAGACCCACATTTAAAACTATAGACAAAAAATAACTCAAGGAGAATCAGAGTTCTATGAGGAAAACAAAAGACTATTAACAGTCGTCAGAGAAAAGCTAGGAAGAATTCTATAAGCCCTAATCCACAGTATAATGACCTGCAACCAGGAGCGAATAAAACAGATGAATGGTACTTTCTAAGATCAAATCCCTATGTACATTAAAAAAACTTCTCCAACAGGGTAACAAGGAAGATCACAGAATGGAAAAATAAAATTTTGACGATGACTTATCTGATAAGGTATTTATTTATCAACTTTATAGAATATTCTCTCGCCTCAACAAGACAAAGGTAAAGAACTCAACACAAAGTGGGAAAAATGTATAAATAGATACTTCACCAAAAAAGAAATCCAGATGGCAAACAAACACATGAATAATTGTTCAAAATCTCTAGCTATCAGATAGATGCAAATTAGAACAACTATAAGATACCATCTCATTGTAAGAAATAATAGCAAAGTTAAACAAACAACAAATGCTGACAAGGTTGTGAAGACATTGGAACTCTTATTCACAGCTGGTGAGATTGTAAACTGGTACTTCCACTATGGGAAGCACTCTGGCACTTTCTCAAAAAGTTAGAAATGCATTTCACCCAGCACTTCCATTTTGAGAAATATATTCTAAAGAAACCAGAGTCACAACTCCAACAGATGTGTGCACACCTATGTTTATTGTTGTGTTATTCACAATAGTGAAGAGGTGGAAGCAGCCCATCAACAAAACTGTGGTATGTTCACACAATGGAATATTACACAGCACTGAAAAAATGAACATGTAAAACACTAAACAATATGAGTACATCTGTAAGACACTATTCTGAGTGAAAGAGTTCAATCACAAAAGGACAAATGCTGCATAACACCACTGTTTTAAAATAAGATTGACAAGGGGTTGGGGTTGAGTAAACAATAGGAAAACAGTGGATAGTAAATGAATATTGGATGGCAGCAGATGAAGGGAAGGACTGTCTGAAAGGAATGCACAATTAGGCAATTTATCAATCTGTATAATATCAATCTGGAATAATAGGTGCATTATAAAGTAGGCTGGGGGAAGGAGGAGTCAAAAAGGAGGGAGGATAATTTGCAAAAATAAACGAATAAAACCACAACCTTTCAGTCAGCTTGCATTAAAACTATAATAAAATGCTATATAACTTGGGAAGATACTGGAGAGCACTATACTGAGTGAACTAACTCAATCTCATAAGGACAAATACTATATAAGATCATTATTATAAAAACAGAAGGATAATTAGCAAAACATATACGGAGCTCAAAGGAGGAAATGGGAGTAGGTAGAGATGAAACCACAGGGCAGCACAGTTTGTTGGGTGGAGGAAGGAGGGGAAAGGAAATGGGAAGGACCCAGGTGAAAAGACAGGGTAATGATGGGCAAGGTCGAATGGTGATTGATTTTTCTAAAACTTAGTGCATGAGAATGATTGTATGAACTATTGTGAATGAAGAATAACGTGAAACACAATGTACATGAACTTTGTAAGCAAATCAATATTTTAAAAAAGCACACAACATGATAAAAACAAAAAAAAAGGGTATTATATCATTACTCTTCAAGACTTTGGAGTGATCCCTGAGAGCAGACTTTTCCAAAGTAGTATCTCTTCTGATCTTCTGACTGCTGGCAATAATTTCTCTCAATTCTCAGTTCATGCAATGTGTGTGTGTGTGTGTGTGTGTGTGTGTGTGTGCGCTTGTGTGTGTGTTGTTGTGTACCGTCGAGTTGGAATTAATAAAATGCCTCTTTCCGAGGCAGTTAATCACACAGAAAAAGATTACCCATCCTTCTCCCATGGAGCAGATGGTGGATTGAAACCACTTGCCTTCAGGATTGCAGCACAGCTTCTTGCCACTATGCTAACAGTGCTCCCTGTGTGTGTACACACAAAGAGAGACAGAGACACAAAGAAAGGACATTGTGCAAATACAGTACTAGAACACTCCACGGTTTAAAATTAGGAAAGATGTATGTCAGGATTGCATCTTATCTCCACACCTCTTTAACTGAACACTGAGCAAATTATTTAAGAATAATCTTTGTTATGTGGATGAAACAACCTTACTTATTGAAAGTGTGAAGAAACAAGGCACTTGCTGCAGAAGTTTACACAGTATAGACTCCAATATGGATGGCATCTTAAAGTCAACAAAAATCCTCTCATCTGGACCAACAAGCAACAACATGAGAGAAGGAAAGGCTTGAGGCTATCAGGAACTTCATCTTACTTGGATTAACTATCAATTCACTTGGTACTAGAATTCAGGAAATCAGGAGACATTGTACTTAGAAAATCTGTAGTGTGGGACCTATCCAAATTATTGGACAGGAGAGATGTCCGTTGTGGATTAAAGTGCACCTGACTCAGTCTCTTCAGTCTCTTCCTATGCATCAGAGAGCTAGACAGTGACCAAGGATGGCAGTAGAAGGATTGGTGCTTTTGAATCTTAGTGTCAGAGAAGAGTGCTGAATATCCAAAGAACTGCCAAAATAACAAACAGATATGTCTTGGAGAAGGCACAGCCACAGGGTCCCTTGTAGAAAAGACTTTACCTCACACATTTTGGGTATGTTTTTTAAGAAAAAAGAAGGACATTATGTTTAGGAAGGTGGAGAGAAAATCACCCAACCAGCCAGGTGGATTTACACAAAGACTTCAGCAACGGGCTTGATTGTGTCACAAATTGTGAGGATGGCACAGGATAGGACGTGGCTCAGATCTGGCTTTTATAAGTTCACTATGATTCATATTCAATTAGATGGAAGCTAATGACAACATATATTAGTTCTAGAATGCCTTTTCTCATTATTTCCTTGATAATCTAGTCATTATTTCCTGTGTTTTTTTTTCTTTAAAATTTCTATTAACTTTCATTAAGAGACTCTAAGAAAAAACTGATAACCCAATTATAAAACAGGTAAAAGACATGGAAAGAATTTTCACAGAGGAAGATATTTGAATGGCCAAAAGACACGTGAATAAATTCTCAAAATCATTGACAATAAGATAGATGCAAATCAAAACCACAATGAGATATCATTTTACTCCAACAGCAGTGGCAAAATGTAACAGGACAGCAGTCAATAAATGTTAGAGAGGATGCAATGAGATAGGAACTCTTGTACATTGTTGGTGGGATTGTAAAATGGTACAATCACTCTGGAAGGCAGTTTGACATTTCCTTGAAAAACTGAAGATAGAAATTGCATATGATCCAGCTATTCCACTGCTGTGAATATACCCCAAGAACACAGAACTGAGCAACAAATGGAGACATGTGTACCAATGTTCATAGCAGCATTATTTACCATTAAAAGAACATGGAAACAGTCCAGACGTCTGAACAGAGTTGGATAGATTGAGGAATTATGGTTCATTCACACAATGGAAAAGTATGTAATACACAGGAGAAATGATTTTTTAAATTAATGTCTAACTTGGGAGACGCTGGAGTGCATTATGCTGAGTAAACTGACTCGGTCCCATGAGGACAAATATTGTATCAAACTATTATTGTAGAATAAACATGAGGTTCCAAAGGATGGGGGGAGGGGAGAAGCAGATGGCTGAGGACAGGCGGTGGTGGAGGGGTTAGTCATAGGGTCATACAATTTGATGGGGGTATGTGAAAGAAATGGGAAAGATCCAGTGTGTAAAAACAGTGTATTTGAATTCTGTAAATAAATCAGTATTTTATAAATGATTCCTATTACTTGCATTACGTTACCACTCTATTTTTTGTGAGCTTATTTACGTATAATTTTATAATTACTTCAATTTCTCTTCTGTTTCACATTTTCTCAAGGACAATTCTAATACACATTATTAAATATCTTTAACAATGATGTTCTTTTTTTATGTAAGAACATGTTGGTCTTTCCTGGCTTCATTAAGATCAGATTCTAGTTTACTAATCATTGATGCAAATAGGTATCACTCATTCCCTAGTCAGAACTGATCCATAACTGATTCTCCAGAAGGTTTTCAGAGGCTGTAAATCACAATTAAGGACATTATCCACTTTTCTCCCAAGGAACAACTGGTGGACTCTGACCATCCACCTTTGGGTTGATAGCACAATTCCTTACTCACTCAGTCTTGTTTTGTATATGCCATGGATAGGCAATATCATAATAGGTTGAGAAGAGACTGAAGTTGTCAATGATTTCATCTTACTTGGATCCACAATCAACACCCTTGGTACCAGCAGTCAAGAAACCAAAAGAAGAGTTGCACAGGGAAAATCTTTGTCACGGATCCCTCCATAGTACTAAACAACAATGAAGTGAGCTTAAGGATTAAGGTGCCCCTGATTCCCTAAGCCACCAGAACTCCCTTGATCTTTATGTAAAATTTGAGGAATTGATATGAAATACCTTCTTTAAGAGTTCTTATTACGTGCCCTATTTCTGTGATTTTTCTTGTCCTTTTTAAAAAGTTTTCTGAATGTTTTGTTTCTTTGTTTTAAACGGGGACTAAATATTCTTTCAAGGAAAATTTTATCCTTCCAAGTAAAACTACCTCCTAAGGAAGTTGGAACTCTGGTGACCTAGTTATAAGATGCTGTTCTGTAATCCCAAAGGCAAACTGCTCCACAGGAAAAGGATGGGAAATTTCTTCTCACGTGATTAAACTGCCTCTGAAAACCTGCTGGAAGATCAGCTATAGGCTGGTTCTGACTTTATGGAACACAATAACAGCTAATTAATTTTTTCATTTCAGAAGAAAAACATGTGAAAAACTATTTAAAAGTTGATTAATTTGGGAATAGAAAACAGACATGCTTAAATTGTTATCAGTTACTGGTTGTTGTTGTTGTTGTTGTTGTTGTTCAGTGCCATCGAGTCGTAGGCGACTCATAGAGACACTAAGAAAAAAAAAAGAAATATACGATTAGGCATTATATGTATAATAACAATCTGGAATAAGGGGTGCATCATGAGGTGGGTTGGGAGAGGAGAAGGGGGTAAGAAAATGTTCAACAATGAAAATAATTTTTTAAAAAAAAGCATGTTCCACTTTTGAAGACAGTTTGGCGTTTCCTCAAAAAGCTGAACATAAAAATTCCATATGACCCAACTATTCCACTGCTTGGAATATACTTTAAGAGAATGAGAATTGAGGCACAAGTAGAGCCTTATACACCAATGTTCATAGCAGCATTATTCACCTTCTCAAGAACATGGAAACAGCCCAGATGTTCAACCACAATCGAACGGATTGAGAAATTATGATACATTCACACAATGGAATATTATGCAGCACACAGGAGCAATGCTTTTTAAAATTTTTACTTCGATCTAATGATCGATCTAACTCAGTCCCACATGGAAAAATACTGTATAAAACCATTATTGTAGCATGCGTATGAAGATGCAAGGGGGTGAGGGTAGAAGCAGAGGGGCAAAGATGAGCAGGGTGGGGGTTAATCACAGAGCCGCACAATTTGACGGGTGTGGGTGGCGAAGGAAAGGGGAAGGACCCAGTGTGATAAACAATGCATTCCAACTTTGTAAATAAACCAGTATAAAATAATTAAAAAAAAAAAAAAAGAATGAAAGTCCTCCACCCTTGCGTGACTCATTCTTTCTCCAGGTCCATAGGTTTTCCGGAGGACGTGGATGTCACTCCTGCTTCCAAGTCACTGGTTAAATTGTGACTTTATCAAATTATGCATCATTGCTATTCCGTACATATAGTGCAAAACTTCTCCATAGGGTTTTCAAGGCTCCATCTGTATAGTGTGTTAGATATTACACTACTAATATGAATATTGTTGGTTATAATACACCAGTCATTTTGTGGAAGGAAGACATAGAGTCTGAAAACTCAGTAGAGGGTCATAACTGACTTGATATCAATGGATTTGGTTATTTTTGCTTGTACCTAACAGAAGCTCTGGTGGTCTAGTGGTAAATAAACACACTGCAATCCCAAAGGCTTGTGTCTGGACCCACTGGTTGCTTGCTGAAGAAGAGTGGGCAGTCTCCTCTCCTGTGATTTACTGTCTGTGAAAGCCTGATGGGAGAGTCAACTAACTGTTGGTTCCAACTCGACAACACACAACGCCACAATGAGAATTCGATAAGGCCAATCTTCTGGGGTGTTTCTGGGTGGATTCAAACAATTGGCACTTTTTTTTTTATTTCATTTTTTTCAAAATTTTTTTGTGTGTTCCATCAAATTGGATCTGACTGGTACAGGAGATATTCCCTCCTTCTCTAGCATAGTATCTGGTGGATTCAAACTGTGTACCTCTGGGATTGCAGTGCAGCTTCTTGCCACTAGGCCATCAGCGCTCCCCACCATTTACTCTTTCAACTAGTACTAAAGCACTTAATCTGTTGCACCATTCAGAGATGATTCCTTCCTTTGATCTTAAAACTCAATTATTTGCAGTAAAAATTCTTGTATTATTTTTTAAGTGTCAAATTGAATTCTGATTCTATGTTGGCAGTTCTCTATCCTAAGAAGAGAATAAATGAATGAATGAAAGAAAAAATGCTTGTGTGATTGTATGTATATATATTTATTCTTAACTGTGTGTTAAAATGCATATAGCTATATTGTTAGCAATAGCCTCAAGGTAGTAAACAAAAGAAGCAAACACAACAAATTTTCTTTAACAGTAGAATGAATAAATCAATGATGTATACTTATATAATGGAATGTCAAAATCAGTATCAATAAAATGCCATCATTGTACTAAATATAGCATGGAAAATTTCAGAACTGTACAGATATTTGGGAGATTTTAATTCTAAATGACAAAAATAAATTGTTTTGGGTTTTACATAGCATATGGTAAATATGGAAAGAAATAGACAAAACAAAAGAGATATTATTAGCAAATCGTAAATTGTCAAGATTTTCAACTAAATAGATTATTGATTTATATTTTACTTTTAATTTTAGTAATAAAATGTAAAAAGTATTTTAGAAATGAATAATAGAATATGAGAAGAAAAATTTGTCCTCAAATCTAAGGTGACCTCCTGACCATAAACCAAATCTAGTCACTTACTCACTGAAATAACACCTGATTTGGAGGGTCTAATTTCACTTTCAATAGAGTTACTGACAAAAGAAATTATAAAACCAAACAAATCCACTAAATGTGGCTTCATCTATCAGCCAGTAAACACGACTCCATTTAAATCAGGGATAATATCTTGAATAAGAAATCAGGATATGACGTATAAAGTCAGCTCTGGATTTCTTCAAAAGTAGCAAGGCTACTGAAGGCCCACATATCTTTCCATAATGTCAGCTCTCTCCCCAAAGCCCTCACTGCAAGGAAAAAATAATCATTGCTATCACAACTTTAGAGAGCTCAGCGTTCACCAAAAGGTCTGGTGTGAACAACAATGTATATGAACTTTCTAAGTCAATCAATATATAATAGGTTTTATAAAAAAGAAAACAAAAGAATATGGAACATGATATCACTTAACAAATAAACTGTGAAATGTAAATGAGGAAGAAACCAGATGTAGAAGCAAAAAAAAGAAAAAAAAAATTAAAGACCTCAAAATTAATGCTTACCTCATGTGGCTTTGACAGATGAGAAACCACAGAATGGAGATAAAAAATGAGAATGTGAGTAGGTACTGTGTGTAGGGAGACAGGTACTTCATCAGGAAGTCATGACCCCGTGCCATCCCCACTACAGTCTTACACTTGTCAGTTTTGGCACTTTATGTAAACTTACCTCACATATTTACACAGAATCCCTTCATCTCTAAAGAGATATGGCAAGGAGAACAAACATACAACAACAGAAAACATCTTATTCACTTCTTCATCTTCAGCATAAAGAAACAGTTACAGGTAAATCACATAAGGAATGACTTGAAAACAGGATGGTTAGATTTGGCAAGCAAAGATCATTACATGTATGTATTATATAAAAACAGCAAGGTCTTGTTTTATTTTAATTATAAGAAATTTAATTTGTAAATTATTAAATAAAAATTCTATTGAATCACTGACATGTTCTGAACCAGTAACAATCTACTTCATAGCTTTAATCATCCAACTAGGTCACACAGAGCAGCTTGAAGACCATTGAACTTCACTGTGTAGCTCTGAAACTAATTGTCACTGCTGCTTTCTAGCTCATATAAAGCAGAGAATTTAGGGCAGAGAGCCTCCAGGGTACTAATGGAATGTCCTGGTGGGATTGGTTCATTCCTAGTTCCTGTATTCAGGTATATTAAAAAGCAAATAAACAAAATCTATGAGTAGAGTATGAGGTAGAGACAGAGAGAGAAGGGGAAAGAGAGACTAATATTCTTTGATGGGGCATAAGTCTTTATTTTATAACTACTCCCAATGCCTAAAACAAAGCCAAATGAACAGGTGTTCATATATATGGTATGAAATGCAATACATCTATCCTTGGACAACAAGTACCCGCTGTGTGAGCTTATACTGGTCATTTTCTTTCTCTTTAGTGTTCACCTTGTAAAGCATGGTTGATAATAATACCCTCTTCCTGGGATTGTTTCAAGAATGTAATTAGAGAATGTTCATGAAAGCACTTTGTGAACTCTAAAGTGCTCTCCAAATATAAAGGATGAAATATTGGAAAGCTGCCTCTGGGTGGCTCCTTCTCAAATGTGCCCAGATATTAACATTTTAGTGGTGAAAAAAAGAGCTCTAATATTTCTCATTGGCATTTTTGTACTGCAGAAGTAAGTAACTTAAGTAGAAGGAATATATTTTTCCTAGGAACTCAATAAAGCTATTTTCATTTTAATTGGGAAAAAAAGTGGCACATAAACATTTGTATTTTCCCTGAAATGACCTTTCTGAAAAAAAAAAATACAAAAAAACTAATGTTGCTCACCACTTGTCTAGTGGAAAAATCTGAAAGTCAGAGGAGCTCTGTCCTGTCCTTGCCATTGCCTCTTAGTGTGACCTTGTGCATGCTACTTTTCTTCCCACTAATTGGTTGTGGAAAAAAATGTTTATAACATCCCTAAGATATGTCAAAAACCTCCAGATGATAACGAATTGTTACATACATGACTCTTAACCTAATGGGCAGAAATTCAATCCCCCCAGAGGTACCTTGAATGAAAGTCCTGGCAATCTGCATTTGAGGGTTTGAATCAACTTGATGTCATCTGGTTTAGTGTTGGTTCTATATGACATGACAAGCCCTGTCTAAGGCTCTATTTCAGGAACAAAAAACAAAAAAAGTAATAATTCTACTCCCTTGCAACCAAGGAGTTTACAGTTTTTTAAATTTCTTCATCTCACAAACAGACACAGTAATCACTGTGCTGCCAACCTCTCGGTTTTTATGAGGATTAAAAGGGATAGCAGGAGAGAGTCCTCTGCAAAATTGAAAAGTGGTACATAAATGCTAAGTGGTAATATTACTAGACATAAAACCATCAGCAGCATATAGATGGCTAAAGAATACTTAACAAAGGGAAGTGGAGGAGGGATTGATATTTATAGAGCCTCTGCTCCATGCAGAGAGATCTACATATATTACTTCAACTGCACAACAAAATGGTTAGGTGGATATGAATTGTTGCTTTTGGCCAATGTGGAAACTGGGACTCAGATCAGTTAAAGTGACTTAGCTAACAAGTCAGAGCCTCTTTTTTTTTTTTTT
>NW_006399770.1:24375737-24378580 GCF_000299155.1 Elephantulus edwardii
GCAATAAACATGGGTATACATATATCTACTTGGATGTCATTTATGTTCTCTTTAGGGTATATTCCCAGTAGAGCCTCTTTTGAAACTAGTGCTGGTCTGACTGCAAAGATGCTATAGGAACAGTTTATGTAGACGGTACTTAGCTTCAGAAAGTCACAAATATTTTCTGTAGGGAACAGGCTCCAAAATTAAAGAAGCAGTAGTAATTAGATAAAGGAAATTAATAAGAATAGTTTCTTCAATTTATTTTTAAAAAGAAAATGAAGAAATTAAACTCTCTTAGTTGATATGTTTATGTTACTATGTGCCGTCGAGTTGAGAATGACTCATGGTAACCCTACAAACAAAAGATCTGAACCCTGCACTATAATTATCATTGTTTCTCTATGTTCATAATGTTTCCAGAGGCATGTGGTATAAAAATATAAAAAGGGTGGAGAAGTATGTATGATTATCTTTTCTTAACCCCGTTAACATGACACATGGCTATAACAAGTTTGGTTTTAAAGATAAATTCTTATTGTTTTCTTAATTTCTAAACAGTTAGAATGGATGATAAAACTGCACATTTCAGACTCACATCATTAAAAGAATTATTTAGAATGGGCTTCATGAAATAAAAATTCCTCTGATGCTTTCTTTACGGATTAGCAGACAGAGCAAAATACAAAAGGTAGCTTAATGCTCAGATATATTAAAATCAAAAGCTTAGATTCTAATATCCTCTCACCAATCAGGTATGGATTTACAAAACATTTTACTACTGTTGTTATTTTTTTCTAGCTAAAATTCACAACCCAACCCTCTTAGCTTGAAAGATTGTCAATTTACTTATACTGGTAAAATTTTTTACATTTCTTTTCAAACTATAAAGCAGAATGAGAGAAACTACAGGAGAATGCAAAAGTTAGTATGTGCTTAGAAGAAATTAAAGGAGGTCTGTCTCTGTGTGCACACATGTACACGTGTGTGTGTGTGTGTGTGTGTGTTAAACAACAAGGAGTTTAAAAATATGTTAAATATTGAAGGCAAAATGATTAAAAAAATGACTGAATCTATTGCTGATCTATATGGATACTAATTAAGGCATCTCCATTACAGTGGGGAAGTGAACTACTAATATTTATCTAGCATCTACTAAACACTAGACATTATGCTAGATGTTTTTTATACACTATCTTATTTACTATCTACAAAAACTTTCAGAAGCAGGTGCAGATGGCTTTAAAAACACAACTAATAATCCAAATCTAGATTGTACTCAGAGTCCGCACATCTTTTCAATATATAGCAAGTGCAAGGATGAAAGATTTCAAATGCTATAGAAACACTTCACAAGCATAGTTTATTCACTGAAGAAATTACAAAGAACCTACCAAGTTCCAAACCCATCCTGAGCATTATCATAAATAGTGATGAAGCAAACAAACATGATCCATGCTCTTATTGGGCTCATAGTCTGCACTCGATTTTTCAGCTTTTCTGAAAACATAAAAAGTTTGAAAGAAACTAGACTCAACATGGAGATTCAGACGAATCTAGGTTCTCTCATACTAACTGGTGACTTGGGCTAAATGATTATCATTCTTCCTAAATTGCCTAATCTATACGCATAACAAGAATTTGTACCACCTGCGTTAAGGAAGTTCTGTATGGATTAACTAGCAAACCCATGTGAATTTACCATGGATTTTTATATGAGACATATTATCTTAATTTTTGAGGGCTGTGTTGATCAATGTTCACAAAGTGAGTGTCTTTAGAAGAATAAATTTATTTTTTTACAGTTTTGGAGTCCAAATCAAGGCATTTGGTATGCTCAGTTTTTCTGAGGATTCTTACAGAAAAATTGCTCCATGATTTTCCTACTTTCTGATGACCCTTAACATTCTTTGGCATTTGCTGACTTGCATCTCTGTCTGCTTTCACTGTCACTTAACCACTGTCTGTCCAACTCTGTGTCTGTTACTGGGTTGTTTTGGTTTTTTTTTTGTTTTTTCTTTATAACATGACATTTTGATGGCATTAGGATCTATCCTGTTCCCATGATACTCTCATTTCAACTAATAAAAATCTTCAGAAACTTTATTTGAAAACAAGTCCGCAACAAGTAAAAACATTCACAAGTACAGGAGTTAGAACTTAAATATATATTTTTTGTGGCATAAAATTTGATATAACACACACACACACACACACACACACACACACCTCTGGTGGCCTACTAGTAATCAGAAAGCAGGCAAGCTGCTTATTGGGAGAAGACGGGTAATCTCCTCCCATACAATTTAAGCCTCTGAAAACCAGCTGGAGGGTCAGCAATGGGCCCGTTGTTATTTAGTGGTACACAATAACAACAAAACATACATTTGGAAAGAGATTAGCAACATGCTTACTAAAGAAAAGGCTATAAAATTTACAGTCTTTTCAAGGTTATAAAAGGCATGTAGTTCAAATCCACGAGCTGCTACACAGAAGACATATTGGCAATCTTCTCTCATACAATTTACTACTTCTGAAAACCCACTAGAAGATCATCTATGAGTAGGATCCAACGTAATGACACATAATAGCAATAATGGTTAAAAAATGCTAGTCATGTAATATGATGTCAATAGTTTTTATCAGAGTAGACATTTCAGAGACTTTGGCCCATGTCAACACATAGAGAGTAAATTGGAAAAGATGTTACAGAAAAGAATAATTTCTTCATGAAATTGTTGTTGTTGTTGTTATGTGCAATAGAGTCACTTGCGACTCATAGCGACCCTATGCACAACAGCCCTAAACTCTGCTCTGTCTTGTGCCAATGACACTGTCTCTGACACTCCCATCCTGATAAT
>NW_006399770.1:24384028-24399714 GCF_000299155.1 Elephantulus edwardii
CTTAAATGAATAAATTTCCTAATCAAAAAATAGGAATATAATGAGGCAATTACCAGGTACTGGGGAGTGGTGGTAGAAGAATGGTGTTAGCAGAGGGAAGACATGATGTAAGTACATGGAAGCAAGAGCGAGTCTTAAAACATGGACACGGTGCACCATATGCAGACATTAGAACAGATAACTTAAGCAGCTATAGCAGCAATACCACATGTGTGTCACTTTAATCATTCTTTTACAGTTCAAGAGGCTAGAAGCTTGGATTCCGGATATTGACAGGAGGCCTCTTTATTTCCTCTGTTGTTTCTGAGAACAAATCCTTATCTACTTGCAACTTCTGTGGGCTAGATGTTCCTTCATATCCCTTGGGAGTCTTCATGCATTTTACCACAAGTCCCCCTCCAGGTCTAGATTGCAGTGCAGGGACATTGATCCAAAAAATGTATTGGGCTCTCAATTCTTTCTTCTTTGTGATACTGAGGTTAATAAGATTGTTTTCTTAATCATTATTATATCTCAAAAGAGATTTACTCAAGATGCAATATAATTCTGTAAGTTGTAACCTGTTTTATTAATATTATGTTAGTATAGTATTATATGTTTTCAAGTCAGAACTGACTCAAAATTGATCTTCCATTCATTGATATAATAGAGGCTAGGATTTATAATATATGGGATAATTTAATCAGATCACAAAATAATGGAAAATTCTATGATACTGAGAATCTTAAAACACATTTTAAGGGTCACAATTCAATGCATAATGGTAGAAAAAAGTTTGTATAAAAAGACATGACTGGGGTGAGTGGGTAGAAAAAAAGAAAAAAGAAAGAAAAAAAAGAGGTGACTAAATAAGTTAATAAAGGTTTGTTAAATTGGCTATGAAGACTTTTGAGACTGCATTAAGAAATACCGAGTAAACTCACTAAGTAAATGAGATAAAGGAACTTATTTGAAGTTGTGTTCAACTTAAGCGTGAGGCAGAATGTCATAATCAGACCAGCTTTTAAGAAGCATACCGGCAGCCTGGGGGGGTGGGAGGGATGAGCTGACAAAATCAAACCATGAAGATGATTAGGTGGACATTAAAATCTCTACAAAATTACTGTGGAGTTCTCACATCCCATGACTGAAGTGTCATAGATTTAGTCAATGAACAGAATATGCGGACTAGCAAAGAACTCATACTCTAATTGAAAAACTAGAGGAATACTGAGCATGGGGAGGAGGGAACACAGAAGCAAATAATGTTGTTTTTCCTTGGCCCAGGCATGTCACATTCCTAGGTTTGATTGGAATATTCTCTGCTTTCACCTCTTTTACCACCCTCAAAGTCTCCCAATTATCCTTTTTATTCAGGCCAAGGGAGAAGTGTGATTGCTGACCTTTCAGTAAGTGCAATTGAAGTACTACCTGTGAGGCTCAAGCAGTCAGCCAAGCAGAATATTTACTTGGTGGGAACAGGGGTCTACCTGATGGAGAATTCTTTTGCAGCTTTCAAGTCTGTCCTTGTCATCACATCACAGGGTATCTCCTCTCTGCACACATTGCCGCTCTACAGCAAGGTATTTCTTGTCTCCCACAGGAAGACAGATTTATTCATTTCCATGGTATCATAATATTGAACAGCTGGTCACTGCTTCTCACTGTCTCACTTCTCACACACTTCTGCTTTATCAGCCAGAAGTCCCATGGCTAAACACTGTGAAAACCAAAAGAAATGTGTTATAAAAGCTACTCACTGATAAAGAAAACATATAAACCTTGATATGAGTGAAAAATCCAATAAGTGATTTTTCCTGTTCTTTTCCTAAATAAATCCTTTAAGAAAATTCATGCTGCTATAGAGTCTGATATTTGAGCAATCTATCTCATCTTTTTATAATTTTGACAACTGTAGAGCTGATTTATATTACTGATAAAAAAGTTGCTTGCTATTTGGGAGATCAGTTATGCAATAAGATAATGAAAGTTGCATAAACTGTTGAAAACTTTCAGAGCTCTTTAGTTATTGCTGGTATTTAGAGCAGTTCTCTTTCTCCTGATTTTTTTTATTTAAATAAAATTTTTCTTTTATACTGGTTTCCTTACAAAGTTCATATATATTGTTTTTCACAACTGGATCTTTCCCATTTCCTTTACCCACCTCTCCCTCCACCCATCAAATTGTGTAATCCAATGATTAACCTTTCCCCTACCAATTTAAACTGATTTTAAAAGGTCTCCTAAAAACTAAAAGAACTGTAAAACAAATTCAAGCCTAAAGTTACAAGACTGAGGGTTTCTATAGGCAAGATTTTGAATAATCCATGAAGCATCAAGAGAAGATGGACAAAATGTACCGAGACTCTGTACCAAAAAGGATTGGTTGGCACTGAAAAATTCCAGCAAGTACCAAATGAAAAAGAGCCAATGGTAATAACAGAAGTTCAAGGTGTATTGAAGGCATTAATAACAACAAAAAATAAAACCCTACAGGAATTGAAATAATATAATTAATATTAATAGATGCAAACCTGGACAGGAAAGGTAGGGGACAGCTTTCTGGCCAACAAATTAGAAGAGATACATATTTGGTCCCATTCCCAAGAAAGGTGATACGACACAATATGAAAATTATCAAAAAATACCATTAATATCACATGCAAGCAAAATAATACTGAAAATCATGCAGAAACAATTAGAACAGTATATTAAGAAGAAACCACCAAAAGGTCAAGCAAGTTTTCGAAGATGCTGCAACAGCAGGGATATTAAAAGGAGGGATAAGCAGGGATACAATTTCTGGCTGAAAGCAGAGAATATCACAAGAATATGTATTTGTGTATTATTGACTATGCAAAGGCATTTATCTATGTGAATAATAAAACAAAAAAAATCCCAAAAAACCAACCCCAAAACTATGGCTAACACTGAAAAGAATGGGAATCCTAGAACCCTTTGTATGCAAACAAAATCTATACCTAGAACAAGATCTGTTGTCAGATTAGAGCAAGATGAGTGTGTATCAGGGATATATTCTTTATACCTACTCAATCTGCATTGTTGTTGTTGTTGTTAGGTGCCGTCGAGTCGTTTCCGACTCATAGCGACCCTATGCACAACAGCCCTAAACCCTGCTCTATCCTGCGCCAACTGCACCGCCCCTGACACACCCATCCCGATCACCCCAGTCACCGAATCAATCCATCTCATAGAGGGTCTTCCCCTCCTGCGCTGTCCCTCAACCCTCCCAAGCATGATGTCCCTCTCCAAGGACCCGTCCCTCCTGGCAACATGTCCAAAGTATGTCAGCCGAAGCCCCAGAATCCTTGCCTCCAAGGAGTAGCTTTGTTTTATCCTATCCAAGATAAATCTGTTTGTTTTCCTGGCAGTCCAGGGTACATTCAGTACCCTTCTCCAGCACCACAGCTCAAAAGCATCCACTCTCCTTCTGTCCTCCCTAGTCATTGTCCGACTCTCTGATGCATAACAAGCAATTGCAAATACCATGGCCTGTATCAGGCGCACCTTAGTCTCCAGAGAGACACTGTTGCTCCTGAGTACTCTAGAGAGGTCCCTAACAGCTCTGCATTGTAAGAAAATAATTGGTGAAGCTGGAGTCTATGAAGAAGAATGCAATATCAGGATAAGGGGAGATTCATCAATAACATGTGTTTTGTAGATGACATGACTTTGTTCCCTAAAAGTGAGAAGGACTTAAAATACTTCCTACAGAAATCAAGAACTACAACATTCAATATATATTACATCTCAACATTGGGAAGACAAAAATCCATAACACTGTGCCAATAGGTAACATCATGATAGAGTAAGAACTGAAGTTTTCAGTGATTTCAATTTGCTTGGATCAATAAACATTACACTTGGGACCAGGATATAGATGTACAGCATCAGGCAAGTCTGTTGTCAGTGATATCTCCAAAATACTGAAAAGCAATGATGTCAGTCTGTAGACAGAGCGCACCTAATTCAAGTCATAGTTTTTCAATCAATTGCTATGGGTCTGAGAATTGGACAATGAATAAGAATTATAGAAGAACTGATGCCTTTGAGCTGTGGTATTGGCAAAGAATACTGAATATCCCATCAACTGCCAAAAGGACAAACAGATGATATATGTTGGGAAAAGTGCAGCCAGAATGTTCCTTGGAGAGAAAGATGATAAAAATTTAGCTTTGTCTCACTCACTTGGACGTTTTGCCAAGAGCTGTTCCTTGGAAGGAGACATCATGCTTAGAAGTGGAGGGTCAGTGATAAAGAAGAAAACTCTCAAAAAGATGGATGAACCCAGTGAATGCAGCAATGGGCTCAAGAGTGTCAGAGATGATGAGGGTGGCACAGGCTAGAACAGAGTTCAGATCTGTTGACTCATAGGTTCACTATGATATGTACCTGACTCAATGATGATACTTAACAATAACAGATAGGTCTGAAGGACCTCTAGTGGCCCACCTCTAGTGGTAAGGAGCTGGGCTGCTGTTCTGAAGAAGAAAGGTGGGCAATCTTCTCCTGTCTGATACATGAGACAGACATTGACAGTTTTTCTAGAAAGCTTTACAGTCTTAGAAATGTATATTGCATTGAAACAGATGAGGTAGAGAACAGTTTAAAAGTGATATATGATAGGGTATTATGATTATCACAGAGATCCAGAATTAAGGTTGCACAGTAGAATGCACTGGGGCGGGGAGGGGGGATTGTATACCAATGAAGAAGTTTATCTTTTGCTTTTTGAAGAGAGGAGCGAACTGGGCCGGGGGACAGGGGTAGAGAAAAAAGTGCAACAATGAATGAATGGAAATCCAAAATCTCTGTAAATGTTCATTGACATTAATTAAAAAATTAATAAAAAAAATTGAAAAAATATGATAATCATATACTACGTCAAATATACGTGTTAAATAAATGTAAACATAACTGTTATGGGACAGTTCTACTCTATCCTATAGTATTTGCTACAGCTTGAATCAAACTGAAAACAATGGATTTTGTGTTTCAGTACTGACTAGGTGTACAGTTATTGATGCTACAAAAAGGTTAACATGTTTGGTTCCTAACCAAAATGTTAGAGGCTCTAATTTACTGAGGAGCACCTCTAAAGATAAGCCTGGTGATAAATAAATCACTGAAAAACCCTTGGTACACAGTTCTATTCTGAGAAACATCAAAGTCTTATCAGTTAGAATCAACAGTAACAGATCTTAAGGCTCTGTTCATCTGAACTGGTTTCTTACCAAACCATTGAGGAAACTCGGAAACAACCTTTCTTCTAAGTCAATACTCCATCTGTAGGTCTTCCTACAACCTTACTTTGTATAGTCAAAAGGATTTGTATTATTTTAAAAGATAAAATAAAAATGTAATACAGACATGAGAAACAGTTAATAATGGTGACTGTAATACAGTGATTAAATACTACAACTAAAATAACAATAATAAAGCAACTATAAATTCAAAACTCATTATTGAGTCAGAATCAACTCATAGTTGATCCTCCCATGGGTTTTCAAAGGCAATGAACCAAAGGGGAGGAAATTGTACATATTTTTCCTTCAAAGCATCTGGTAGATTTTAACTGCAATTCTTGGGTTTTGCAGTGCAACTTCCTACTAGCTAAGCAAAATATTTTAAGCATGGGCCACACTGCCTGGATTTGGTTTTCTAGCTTTACCCTTCTTTCTAGCTATTAGACCTTAGAAAAGTTACTTAATTCTGTTTTCTGTATTCTTTATTTTTATTAACTTTTATATATGTGAAGAAAATGTGTTTTGTTCAGTTTTTAAAATGTATTCCAAATTGTTTAGAAAATTATCTAAAACACATTAAACTCCTAGTAATTACTGTTTATACTTGTTGTCGTTGTTGTTATGTGCCGTCAAGTCGTTTGCGACTTATAGCGACCCTATGTACAACAGCCCTAAATCGTGCTCTATCCCGTGCCGATCTCATTACCTCTGACACACCCATCCCGATTGCCCCAGTCACTGAATCAATCAACCTCATAGAGGGTCTTCACCTCCTGCGCTGTCCGTCCACTCTACCCAGCATGATGTCCCTCTATAAATACCTGTCTCTCCTTACAACATGTCCAAAGTATGTCAGGCGAAGCCCCAGAATCCTTGCCTCCAAGGACCAGCCTGGTTTAACCCTCTCTACAATGAATCTGTTTGTTTCCTTGGCAGTCCATGGTACATTCAATACTCTTCTCCAACACCACAGCTCAAAGGCGTCAATTCTCCTTCTATCCTCCGTATCAGGCGCACCTTAGTCTCCAGAGAGACACCGTTGCTCTTGAGTACTTTAGAGAGGTCCCTAACCGCAGACTTTCCCATCACAATACATTTTTAAAAAGATTGCATAGACATATAAGTAATACAGAATGATATTGTTAAATTAGTATCATTATTGCTTTTAGATTTGCTGTTGTCATTATTACTGTCCTTGTTATCATTTATTGCAACTACTCACTGGCTCATATGAGACAGATGGAGAATAAAATCCTATAGTCACCTAGCTATTACAGGACTGAGCTAGAGTTTGGACCAGTTATTCTTGCTACTTTAGCCCACAGGCGTCATGTATTAGTTTCATATTGCTGTTGTAGCAAACTACCACAAATTTAGAAGCTTGAAAAACAAAAATATATGATCATATTAGAACTTCTATAGACCTACAAGCCCAAATCTCACAAGAATAAAATTAAAGATTCCCTGGCTACATTATTTTATTGCTCAGAGAACAATCTTTTGCTTTCTTATTCAGGTTAACACAAATCATTTATTTGTGGTTATTGTCCTGAGGTCTCTGCTACCTTGCTAACTGTCAGAAGGTGGCCATTCCCACATCCTAGAAGTGGTTTATGTTCATTATCAGCACCCAAAGTACATGCACCTATTACATTTTAAATCTCTTAAGTTTCTACATACATCATACATTTCTGACTAGTTCTTCTACTTTCCTTTTCCACATTTAAAAGTCTCTATGATTAGCTCAAGGAAAGACATCATATTTGGTGAAGTAGAGGGTTAGAGCAAAAGAAGAAGACTTTCAGTAAACTGAATTGACATGGTGGCTGCAACCATGGACTCATATACACGAACAGCTGTGTGGATGGCACAGGACTTGAAAGGGTTTCATTCTGTATGCAGGGTCATTATTACTGGGACCACCTCATGAAACCTACTAACAACATTAATTTTATTGTCAAAATTTCTTTCACCATATAACACAGTATAGTAATGTTCCAGAGCTGAGGGCATGGACACCTTCAGGGTGGGGTACCTGCCTATTATACTCGGCTCATGACAAGTTGAGAAGGGTACTAAAACTACCACTGTGCCAGAAAAAGAGAAAGAGATTATTAGCATAACATGTGTAAAAGTAATAAAATGTCTTGCTAACCAATATCTGATTGCTAACCAATATATTATACTATATATAATAGTAAATGAAATACGAAATAGATTTAGGACAAATGGATTAACTTTGCAAGGGAAAAAATCAAAATTATAAGTTCATTTATGTAGCAAAAAGAGAACAGTGGAAAAAAAGTAAAATACAAAGATCGATTTATCCTTAAACATGAAATTACTAAATAAATTCTTGGATGAAAAGGAAAATATGAGATTAGAAAAGACAATATAATTGTGTATAAATTTCACACAAATAAAATTTCTGTTTAATTTATTTAATTATAAATACAATTAAATGGCATGTTGAAAAGATACATGTAAAGTTTATAATTATCTGTTATACATAAAAAGATGATAATCCAATGAACACTTGAAGAAAATTACAATTGCAAGACAATTTTTAATGAAGAATCATTAGTTTTTACTAAGTATCTGTAATAATTATTTTTATCAAATAATTATATAAATACATATATAATTATATATAACTCTCTCTACATATAGCTGAAAACCACTGAGTCTGGACCAACCCATAGCTGACCCTCCAGAGGGTTTTCAGAGTCAGTAAATTGCATGGGAGGAGATTGCCTATCCTTCTTGGGTGGAACAACTGGTGGATTTGAACTGGCTGCCTTCAGGATTGCAGTATTTATATATGTGCGTGCATGTGTATGTATATATACAAACATATACAAAAATTTTCCAATTATCAAGTTTGGAAAAAGATGAAAATTTGTTTGCATAATAATTTTTTCCTGGTCATACACAGTTTCTAGTGATATATACCAAGGAAATACGAATATGTGTGTGTGTGTGTGTGTGTGTGTGTGTATCATAACATTATTTATAATAGTAAAAATTAAAGGAAGGTACACTTGACTAAAATTTTTTCCTATGATTATAAAGGATGTATCATATATAATCATTTGTTAATGTATTAGTAAAACATTAGACATATTTTGCTATTGAAACTAAAAAAATAAATTAATGTAATGTAAAATATTTTGAAAAGAATATTTAAGCTATTGAGATTTCTCTAAGAACATAGATTTGAAAAAAAATACATTCAGGCCATAGTGGACTCAGAGGAAAACTTGCACAAAATCCTTTGAAACAATTCAAGATATCAATTTGAAATAGAATAAAGATTATAATATTAATATGAAGCAAACGTAGACAAACTTAGTTTCATGAAGAAGAAAGCAAATATAAAATGTAGAAAGATGTTATAATGCATTGAATTAAACTTAATGATTAATTTTTATTTAATGAATCAAATTTAACCAGGATTATTCATTTAGTAAGATTAATGGGACTACATAAGCTTGATAATATTAGCAATTAGGAGGAATGACTTGGTAAAGACATATGATTACTCATTAAAGATAATTCTATATTGGAAATGAGACATGATTATATTGATCAGAAATTTATAATATTAAATTGATAGTAGAGTTTAACTAGAGGAAAAGAATGTAAATTTCATTTAGAATTAGCACCATGAATGATGAGTTATCAATTGAGGGATAATTATATCCATAAAACATCATTATCCGTGCACTTTGCTTCTCAAGAAAATTTAGCATAAATACTAAGCGTCATATGACTCCATCAGAGAGATGGAAATGGCATTATCCATTCGCATTTGAAAGGATCCTATAGAAGACACCAAAGGATGATGTAATATAATTATCAGGTAACAAGCAAAAACAATTGCCATCAATTTGACTCTAATACATAGTGATCAATTATATATCAGAATAAAACTTTGCTTCATTCTATATTAAATGACTTTTACTTTTATTTCAGAAGTGGATTGTCAGATCTTTTTTTAATTTTCACCTTTTTTTTCATTGTGATTTGAGTGGGAGTTTACAAAGAAACTGACTTTTCATTGACCCATTTATAAGGAAGAAAGGAAAGAGAATTGAAAAGATAAGGAAAAGTTGTTTCCTTATAAGAAGGCTCTGAATGTATCTGAATTACCAAACTTTTGGTTAACAGTTGAATAGGTTAATACTTTTTCACTAAGGGACATCAGCTAACAAAGCATGAAAGATTTAAGATTCCTAATTTAATGAGTATATTTTCCCTTTATTCGGGATATTGGAAAAAATTCACATTTTCTAAAAAATTAAAAACAAAGACATTTTCAAAATTTAGGTGTTTTGATCATTGCCACTTTTCCTCTACTGAATATTTCATTTTGCCCATTTTCCCCTCCTACAGATTCATTCTTAAACAAAAAATTTTATCTCAAAAACATTGCCAATAATCTGTCATTTAGATACAGATTACAAACTACAACTTTACATTATATTACTCTGTGTAATTCCCATGTCATGTAAGACTTGAATTTCTCGGGTCTTGAAACAAGAGTCTTGGAGTCTTGTAATAAATAGTACATAACTGAGAACTGTTAGAAAGTCCTTGAATTTGCTCACCCTGTCTAGATCCAAGTGGCATACTGTGTGCAGATGCTTTGATAACGTCAATGAACAAAAAGACAAGTCATCCCTAATGTCCAAGAATGTGACCTTATGCTTATTTAAGGTCTTCTAAAGACAAAGGATATTTTTGAATAAGTAGTTAATTATCAATAAGAGAGTTCATGTAAGGCACTCAATCAGGAACTCTGCTAAAAGGATAAAGAAGGATCTCCAACATACAGTCACAGGGTAAAATGAAACTTGACATAAGCATCATTATAGAATATGCCATCAAAGGCTGAAACCCTAAAATGAAGAAAAAATAATCCACAAGCATGATAATAGATTTAAAAAAAACACCTACATTCAATCTACAGAGATGAGAAGAAGGAAAAGAAGGTTGGTTTGGTGACTAAGAATATTAATGAATTCCTATTCACTCATCTGCTCCACCAGTTAAAATATCAGCATGCTTCTCTGTCTGCTTGCTAGCTGTGGTTCAGCCTTTCACAGTCTCAGCCTGCAAAGACTTCAGGGCCCCGAGATTCGTCAGGTCTCTAAAGGGTTAGAGACTGCTAGGAGACAGCACAAATAAAGCATGCTCTCATGAATTCACACTAATAACTAGAAAACCGGTACAAATTGCAGAATTGGAGAGATTAACGAGAATGCAGAAGCATACAATAAGCAAATCAGCGCTACTTCATCAAGCAAATGTTCTTTGCTGTACAATAACAAAGATAATTGAAGGCTGCACTGGAAGGGAGCCTAACAATCTAATAAGTACTTGGCTGTGATTTACTTGCCAATCAGAAACTAAGACATGACAAGTTCTGAAGCAGATGACGCCTGATTTGAGCAGTGGCCTTCTTGTTTATTGATTTAAAACCTGGTTTAGAGGGAAATGTTAGGGTTAAAAAAATATGCTGAGAAAGCAACCAATCAACTACTGTGAATGTAGCTTAAGCTTCTATCATGTCTTAAATGCACTTTGTTAGCTTCTCGGTAATCACAGTACTACTTTTATTTACTTATTTGTAACAGAGGAATTCAAAGCAATCAAGCTGCTGCAGTTTCCCACACACAGAACAGTCTGCCAACAATTTTCTAATAGTGGAATCTTACTAAATTCTATGTCCTTGAGCTAGTTTTCTATCTTAGAACACTCTGTTGTAAAATATGAATAAAGTTCCTGCCTTGTCAATATATTGTGAGGACTAATTAAGATGCATAGTCAGTTCACACAGGACTAAAAAGATGAGGTATGTCGGACCACTGATATATTTCAGTGTTGATTCCAATGAGAACTTTTTGACTGTGGGAGGAAGAAAGAGAAGGGGGGGGTAGCTAAGTGAGGGAGAGGGGCTCACACTAGGAAAAGAGAAAAGGATTTGTTTATTCTCTAGTCACAACTTCAAATAAAAAGATTCAAGGCAGAAGATCAGAGGTCACTTTTACAGAGGACACTGAAAAAGTAGGTGTGTCGTCAACCACACTTCTGAGACAAGAGCTCAGAGCGTTAGAAAAAAGCAGTTTCCCCCAGTGCTTCATGAAATGACGTGGCAGCAACAAACCAGATTATATGGCAACTAGGAAGTCTCAGCCTTGTCAGTCATTAATAGCAAAAGACAAAGATCTTTAGGAAACCACAAAAAGCAGAGGTCATGGTAAGTTTCCCTACCATAAGCATTTTGAGCAGTAAATTAAGAAAAAAAAAGTGGACGCTCATGCAAAAGAAAATAAGTAGCGTGGTCTTGAGCACAGATGAAACATTTCTTAGAAATGCCACAAAACAGGTGGAAAGTATTGACAGGGAAGCAGGAAGGAATGCAGTTAAGCTTTGTTTTGACATACTTTGGGCATGTTGCAAGGAGGGTCCAGTCCTTGGAGAGAGACATCATGTTTGGGAGGGTGGAGGGACAGCGCAGGAGAGGAAGATCCTTGATGAGATGGATCGATTCAGTGATTAGGGTAGTGGGAGCAAGTGTGTCGGAGACAGCGAGGTTGGCACAGATTAGAGCAGGGTTTAGAGCTCTTGTACATAGGGTCGCTATAAGTCACAAGTAACTTGACAACACATAACAACAACAACAATATTAGACTGGCTATTGGTATGTATTTTGCTTGCAGCTAACAGAGTTGAGATATATTTTCTGATTGGGGGCAGTTTTATTTTGTTTTAATGTCAGTTAAATACAAGTTAAATACTCATAGTTTGGTGGGCACAGGTTAGCCATTTGATACGTTCTTATTGCCTTTTATAGTATATGGTGGTGTTGTGTGCAGTCAAGTTGGAACTCACCCAAAGCGGAACCTCCAGAGGATTTTCAGAGGCAGTTAATAGCACGGGAGGAGATTGCCCATCCTTCCCCTAAGGAACAGCTGGTGGATTCTAAGCACAAACCTTTGAGATTGCAGTACAGCTTCTTAACCACTAGGCCATCAGAGCTCCCTTTCATAGTGAATAGGCCATAGGAATTGATGCATAAATAAATGAGTGGAAAGGATACTGTAGAACAAATTGACAAAGTAGGCATAAATAAATCACCAAGAACAGATGGCATACAACCAAATGTTTTAAAAGTAGACAGAAGACACTAGGATTGCTGGCTAAAATGCTTAATTTTTCATTAGAATTGGACTCTGCACCAAATCATTGGCACATTGCCATCTCATTTTATTTTTTTTTTAAAGATGTGAAAAAGTGACCTTGGAAATGGTTTGCTTCCTTCAAAATAAAAAAAAAAAAGTAGTAGATATTAGTAAAGAAGCAAACTAATGTTTGCTGTCTTTTTAGAAAGGTAGAAATAACCAAAAGTAGAATTCTAATAACAATATGGTATTTATATACTGAAGAATGGAGAACAGAAGGGTAACCAATGGGAATCATTTATTTCAACCTTTTGAAAGTCTTGGAAAATTGTCAAGTCAACACATTCATTAGAAGATTAGAGGAAACGCTTACTCATGTAGACAGAACAGACTTTTATAGAGGGGAAAAAAGCAGCATAATATTGCTTTATCTGCACAGATAAAAACATTGATATAAGTGCAGAATAGTGATAAAATGAAGATATATTTAATATCTTGATAATATGTATCTGGGAAGAGGTACATAATTTTTAAAAAGAGTGAGTTTATACTAGAAAGAGAAGGAGTCTTCATTTACTAAGATGACCCTGTCCTTTAGTTACCAGGAAACTACAAGTTTTCAATATGGAGTAGAGAAGACCCTGTAACATTTGTTTTTAAGAAAACAATTTTAGATATAATGGAGGGCCTGAAAGCATGTAATAGAAGAGGAGACAGGAAGGTAGGCAAATTTTAGTACTATCATTAACATTAAGCTGAGAAATTTTAGAATTAGTTTTCAAGTGATAAGTAGTAGTAAAAAAAAATGAATCTGAGAATTTTGGAGCTTGAGAAACTTAAAGAACAATATATTTGAAAGAAAGAGACAATGTAGGTTGTTGTTATGTGCCATCAGGTTGCCTGCAACTCATAGCAGTCCGATGTATTAGATTTGTCCTATGTCACATTTAATTGAAGAAAGGAAATGTTCTATTGAAAGTTGTAAATGCAGGTTAATAAAAGATGAGGATGTAGAAATGTAGACTTACCTC
Source organism: Elephantulus edwardii (assembly GCF_000299155.1). Classification (NCBI taxonomy): domain Eukaryota; kingdom Metazoa; phylum Chordata; class Mammalia; order Macroscelidea; family Macroscelididae; genus Elephantulus; species Elephantulus edwardii. Next base: position 24,397,493 of record NW_006399770.1, read on the forward strand.
TTGGATTGTTAAATGCTCAACAATGTCCATCTTCTACAAAAATTGTTAACATTATTTCTCTATCATAGCCCTGAGAAGTTCCTTTTCAGTCTATCTTCCTCTTCCTCATTCATCCTTCATGATTTAATATAAAAATGCTTTTTAAATCTAATTTTAGTGTTAGTAGCATCAGCTCCTCCCTCTTGGTAACGTAACATTGTGAAAGAATGTGTTGGTAGAGAAGCTTATTGATATCAAAGAAATTAAAACAATCATTTTAACTGAGGGGGTGGGGTGTTTTTCTTGGTATAGAAACAAGAAAGCATTACCTTTTAAAGCATTGCTATTAAATACTGCAAAATCTGTTTGTTTTTTTGTTTAATTCTTAAGCCTCACTTGGAGACAAGGATTCTGAAGTGTCATCAGACACACTTTAAACACGTCGCAAGGAGGGACCAGTCCTTGGAGAGGGACTCATGCTTGGGAGGGTGGAGGGACAGTGCAAGAAAGGAAGACCCTCAATGAGATGGATTGATTCCTCAATGGGGTAATGGGGATAGGTGTGTCAGAGACAATAAAGTTGGCAAGAGATAGAGCAGTGTTTAGGGCTGTTGTACATAGGGTCCCTAGGAGTTGCAAGCCACTCTATGGCACTTAACAACAACAACAAGGCTCACTCTAAATTCCAGAATTTTATAATCCTTTTTTCCCCAAAAGTTATTGTTCTTTTTCTTGTTTGTGTTGTTGTGTTCTGTCAAGTTGGAATTGACTCATAGCAGATTTTCAAAGGCAGTAAATTGCTCTGAAGGAGATTACCCGACCTTCTCTCACAGAGGTGGATCCAAACAGCTTGACTTTGGGGTAACACTACAACTTTTACCATGAGGCTACCAGAACTCCCTTTCTTAAAGGTAGAGACTGGTGAAAATAAATTTAAAAGAAACAAAAACAAAACAAAACCAAAAAATCCACCCCAAACAAAACATTGATATCAGGAACAGAAGAGACAAACTGAAGAGTAGTGTGCTTATACCATCTGACAGACAAATTATATACAGTCATCAGTTATATTGTTAGGAGTTCTGGTAGCCTAACGGTAAGAAGTGGCGCTGCAATCCTAAAGACATGATCAAGCTTACCAGCTGTTGCATGGGAGAAAGATTGGGACTTTATGACCTTTCAAAATTCACAGGATGGTCAGCTATGAGTCTTTTCTGACATGCCAGTACATAACAACGGTCATATTATCAAATTTAGAAGAAATTATTAATCAATATAAATGCACAATTTTTGTCCATATTAGCATATCTTTTTTTATTGCTTAGCTCTTTGTTTTTTACTTTTCACTTAAAAGTACAATTTTCAAATCGGAATATATACTGATATTCATACTAATAGTGGTATATCATATCACTTTGTCTTTCAAGCTTCTTTATTTGGCTATTCGTATTTCATTGAGACCACGTGTAAGTAAAGAAAGAAGAGAAAAAATTAGAAAAGTAGAACTACAGTCAGCTTATAACATAACTACTTACCCCAGCATCACTATACAGAACATTATAAGATTTCCATAATTTTTTTTAATAAGCAATACCAGATGTGTATTCCTTTTTGTTTTGTAAGACTTTTATAACAATGAAAAAACTTCAGGTGTCAAGCTCTTAAATTGCTGATCTCGTATTGGTTGTTTCCTTATTACAAAAAAAGGAATACTTACTGAGTGACAGGATTTAGGATTAGGAAAGAAATCAATATTAATGCTTTACAATGTGACTAACTTAATAAAAATAAAAGCATGCATGTAGCCCAAATGAATTTGTGCTTTTAACTCCTACTTTAGAGGCTTATCTTGGCTTTACTTCATTTAATAGTAACATAAATCCAACTCCAGTAGCCTTGGAAAAAAGGGTGCAATTCTCTCCTGGAGTACTTTAAAGAGATGACGAGATAGAAAGAGGGCATCTTCCAAAGCTCTCCAGACATCTTATTCAAATTTATTTGCACAGCTAACTTCTCAGTACTTCTGTTTGCAGGACAGCTGCTGTTCTTTAAATCCCTTGTCACTCTCTGAACATCAACACCCTTTCTCCTACTCCTCACCTCCGTGATTTTACTGCCATAATTTACCTTGTAGCCTGTCTTGTTGTTGTTGTTGTTGTTGTTATGTGCCATCAAGTCTTTTGCGACTCATAGCCACCCTATGTACAACAACCCTAAACCCTGCTCTATCCTGTGCCAATCGC
>NW_006399770.1:24400634-24402771 GCF_000299155.1 Elephantulus edwardii
CAGCCACAGTTTATTATGATCCACACAGTCAAATGCCTTTCTTAGATAAATCAATTATATTTTTTCTTACATTCAATTATTCTCTTCCATCATTGTCTGATCAACACAAATCCAGAAGCTAAATAGAAAATGCAGATTCTTCCTTTCCAGTTAGGAAAAAAAACCCAACAATTAAACAAACAAAACAAAACAAAACACACCAAATAACCAACTTTGAATACTGACTAGGTAGGTTTTTATGACTGTCCCATATATTTTGCCAGAACAATTTTGATGCAAATGCATCAAACTATTACAGCTGTATCAAAATATGCTGCTTTATGGCTTGTGATCCTTAGTGCATTTTGTACTCTTGCCAACTACTCTCAAATATTTAATCTGCCATGTTTGAGCTTAAGTTCAGTTACTTCAAGCCATGGCAAAATTCATCTCTCCAAGCTACTATGCTCTCATTCATTCATTTATTCAACACAGATCTACTGAGGACTTGTGTTTGCCAGAGAACTGGGAAGGAGAAATGTAATCGTCAAGAACAGATATCGATGTTTCCAGAGTTCATATTCTTTTGAGCTATATTGTTGTCATGGTAGTGGTTGTTAGGTGCCATTGAGTTGAGTATCACCAGTAGTGACCCTATGAGCAACAGATATGAACCTTGTTCTATCTTGTGCCATTCTCACAATCTCTGATATACTCAAGCCCATTCTTGCAGTCACTGTGTCGATCCATCTGGTTGAGGTTATACTTCTCTTTGGCCTACCCTCCACATTTCCTAGCATAATGTCCCTTTCCAAGGAATTGCCCATCCTAGCAACATACCTAAAATATGTGAGATGAAGCTTTGCCTCTGAGGAGCACTCTTGCTGCACCTTTTCCTACACATATGTGTTTGTTCTTTTGGTAGCCCAGGGGATACTCAGTAATCTTCTCCAATACCATAGCTCAAAGGCATTAATCATTATTTTTTTAAATCCTTATGCATTGTCCAATTCTCAGATGATATGAGAGAACTTGACCTGAATCAAGTCTATCTTAGTCCTCAAACTGACATTATTATTCTCAATAATTCAGAGAAGTTTCTGGATTCAAACTTTCCCAGTGCATCTCCTAATCTCCTTACTCATGCTCTGAGTGTTTATTGCAAATCCAAGACCAAATTGTTAACAGTTTTAATCTTTACTCCATCTATCATTGTGTTGCCTGTTGGTCCAGGGGTGAGAATCTTTTTCTTGATATGGAGATGGAATCAATATTTAAGTTTCAATACTTGTTATGCAGCAAGTGTTTCACATCCTCTTAATTTTTAACAAGTAAGGTTTTGATATTTGCATAATATAGCCATTGATGAATTTTCCTCCAGTCCAGATACCACATTCTTCTTCATGGAATCCGGCTTCTTGAATAATTTTCTCAACATGAAAATTGAATAGGTATATAGAAAAGATATAATCCTGACACATTTTTTCTTAATTTTAAACCATGTATTATTGTTCCATTGCGATTCATCACCGTATTAGTTTTTGCATGAGCACACTTAAGTGAGATTCCATTCTTCTCAAAGTTAGTATTTGTTATGATCCACACAGTCAAATGCATTTGCATGGTCAATAAAGCACACATAGACAATTTTTTGGTATTTGCTGCTTTCAGGCTGGGTCCACCTGACATTACCAATGACGTTCCTGGTTCCATGTCCTCTTCTAAGTCCTGCTTGAACTTCTGGCAGTTCTCTGTGTATGTACTGTTCTTTTCTCTACTCTTCCCTGTCTATATACTCTTCTCTGTATTGTCCTTTGAGCCATAAGAAGAAATAAAAACCACCAAATGAAAATCCATTACTTTTAAGTCAATTCTCAAAGCAACCCTATAAAACAGAGTAAATTGCCTAGTTTACAGCCTTTCTAGAAACGGTGTTACATCTTTTCTACCTTGGAGTAGTCAGTGAATTTGAACCAGCAATCTTTTCTTATCAGTAACTTAACCCCCAAAAGGACTCTTTAGTAGATAAATAAATAATTTCAAGTAAACAAATAAGCAAGCACAATGTCAAATAGTATAAAGTATTAAACAGAGTTTTAAAATGTTTACATAATTTAAGTAATGAGGAAGTTGCTATGTTATTGTTGTTGTTATGTGC
>NW_006399770.1:24404166-24405013 GCF_000299155.1 Elephantulus edwardii
CATCTATTCCTGGAGGCTATAGATTTGTAAATTTTTTGAGATCTGAATGATAGGTCTCAGGCAGACCAGGAAAGCACATCAAAGATAAACACAGTGTGAAACCAAGCAGACCAAAGTGAGTCAGGTGCACTTAGAGACCAGAAAGGAGTCCTCAAATAATGTCTGCAAATAACAAATAGGATGATAAATACTATGAATAAGGAATAGATAAATTCTATTTAATTTAAAAACAGAAGGATGTATTATTACTTTGAATCAGATCATTGTGTGAAAAATTAATCTGTCACTCATACTGTCACATGGTATTATATATGTGTGGGTATACTAAAGCAATATATAAATTTTTCAATCTTAGTGTAAAGTGCTCCTAGTTTATGATCATGGATCATCAGGCTCCACCCTAACTCTGATACTTACATATATGTGACTGTGTGTGTCTCTCATCCATATGTGACTAACATATTTTTACATCTAACATATTTACATATACAACATGCACATACATTTAACCCACATAACAGAGTTAATATATAAATTGCATATTTTTTTTAAAAAAACTGTTGAATTTTAGACTGGGGAGCACCATTTATTAAATGTTATATGCCTGAGTTGAAAACAAACAAACAAACAAAAAAAATGTTGAATATGTGAATTGTTTGTGTAAAAAATATGGTATCTCATGTATGTTTCAAACATGTGTAAGGAGGTTAAATAAATACTTTAACAAATGTGAAAATGCCCAGTTTTATCTGATATCATATCCTGTTCAGTAAAATATTAATAAAATTACTGAGTGAAGAACAGATGAGTTGTGGGAGGATGCCAAATGTATCATCCAGGAAGAGTG
>NW_006399770.1:24406923-24425661 GCF_000299155.1 Elephantulus edwardii
TATGAGTCGCAAACCACTCCAGGGCACATAACAACAGCAACAACAACTTTCTTATCAAGGCTTGATAGTGTATTTAGTAATTAAGTATTTCATTCTGTCTCGGGAAATGTTGAAGAGAAGTTCCTGGACAAAATACTGGAAGAGATACATGTATAAGCATATCTTAGAGAAAAATGATCCAAAAAAGCAGAAATTTTTATTTATCATTAATATTACCTGTAAATTAAGTTTTGCTGAAAATCACCGAAAGCAGCTGATCAACAGAGAATGCTCAGAAATTAAATCTGAATTCAGAAGAGTAGATGGAATAAAAAAATATTCCTACAAATTTCAGATAGAACATTGTTGAAAGTGAAGAACTTCAGAAGGATGCTTACCTGTTTTATTGACTATGCAAAAGCATTAAAGTTTGTTTATTATAATAAACTATGGGTCACATTATGGAGCTTGTGTCTGTTTTGTAACCCCTAATTGTGCTTAGTTGCAACCTGTGGACAATTAGTAGCAGACATTTTAACAGATTATGGGAATAGTGCACAGTTTAAAATTAAGAAAGATGTGCATTATCCTGTTATCAGTTGTATGTGGAAAAAAATATCCTAGAATCTGGATTGTATGAAGAAGAATGTAGCATCAGGATTGGTAGAAGAAAAATAAACTACTTGTAACATATTAACCAATCAGTTAACACAAACTTGTTTACTGAAAGTGAACAGGGCTTAAAGCATTAATTAATGAAGATCAAAGGCTACAACCTTCAGTATGATTCACATTCCAATGAAAAACAAAGTGTTCTAAGGAGGACCTAAAAGGAATATCCAGAAAAAATTCTGAAGTTCTGTGGGATTTCATGTTATATGGATCTACAATCAATGACCATGGAAGTAGCAATCCTTTCCTCTGCTCCCACATGTCATTTTTGAGAACTTCAATCTGTGGAGGTCAACTCAATTCTCTTCCAGGTTAAGAGCTGTGTCTATTCCTCACCATTTCTTTTCTCTTCTCTTTTTATTATTTCCCCCTTGTCTTCAGGAGTAATATTCTAACAGTTGATATTATATTAAGTATCTTCATTTACCTTAAATTGTACAGAATCCTGGATTAACCAAAAGAGCACAGTTTCCTTGCAGTAAGGGCAAATATAAATGAAAGTCATGTCTATACTTATAATCAAAAAGATACACAAACCCTAAATACTATAAACAGATTCGTTCAGGTACTAAAAGGTTAAACCAGTACTCTTTCAAAGAACTGCATTATTAGCTGAATCACTGTTTTCCATTCTAAATGGAAGGTAAACACTGTGGTTCATCAGTTGTTTTGAAATGAGAATGTGCCCTTTCCTGTTTATTCCAGAGGCACCAGTTTTATGAGTTCTGCTGTAACACTATATTTTTGCAAGGGACAATTATGGCCATAAAGGGAATTGTGTGGTAAAAACTACAGATTCTGCCGTTAGGCAAGAAGATGACCTTTTCACTCAGCTGGCTTGCCAAATTTAAGCAGATTCTTAGCATTTGGGAGAGATTTATGGCCACTAAAGGAAGCCTAACTGCCAGCCATAAGACTAAAAGCCTTATTCCTTAAAAACAATTTTCTATGTGCAAACAGTGACAACTGGTGGTTCAGATCAGTTCCAGAACTCTCTATTCACTAGCAATTTTCTCCTGAGCATTGAACCAGTTTTCCTTCTACTCTATCTTCTTCTGCCCTCTACTCAAACTTGTCTGCTTAATCCTCATTGAATTTCAATTTAGATACATACTTGGAAAGTTATATTTGCAAAGACAAATTTCCCAGGAGGAAGCTCTACTTCATACTAGAAGGTATGGCCTGAAAATTTCCAAATGTGCTTACTAAGTTATATTCTCTGTAACTAGTGGAGCTCTGGTGGCCTAGTTGTAAGAAGCTGCACTGCAGTTTCAAAGACACAAATTTGAAGCCACCAGCCCCTTCTCAGGAGAAGGATGGACAATCTCCTCCTGTGTCATTTTTTGCCTCTAAAAAACCTTTGGAGGGTCAGCTGTGGGTGAGTTTTGACTAGATAGCACACAACAGCAGCAATAGAGAGAATTTTAGGTGACAGCACAGGTTATACAAAGATCTATTTTATCCATTCTTGTGAGCAAAAGCCACCATAGATTATGTGGTTAGTAACACAAAAAAGAAGAGGTAAAAGAACATCATAAAAAATGTCAATATCATTAATATTCCATTGAAGATGAATTTCAAAAGTTTAATGTTTCAAATGTGAAAAGAAAAAAGTGTTGAAATCAATTGTTGCAGCACCATATATGAAAAAGCCATCTGTCCCTATAGAATGGCAACATTAGGTACATTTGTATTCTATTGGTCTATTTTGTAACTTAGGTGCTGTTAAGCTCAGTAAAACTTATAGCTACCCAGTGAACAGCAGATCTGAACCCTGTTCTATCCTGTTCCAACTTCACAGTCTCTGACATACTGAAGTTCATTGCTGCAGTCACTGTGTCAAACCACCTGGTTGAGGGTCTTTCTCTCCTCTGTCTCCCCTTACTTTTCAAACATGATATACTTCTCCAGCATGATATACTTCTCCAAAGAATAGCCTCTCCTGAATATGTTACTAGAAGAGGTGATTCTTTGAAAAGAGACAACATTCTAAAAAAGATGGAGGGCTAGGAAGTGGAGAGAGAGACTTTCAATGAGATGAACTAACATAATCACCTCATTTCATCAAAAACCTATGCAACTTGCCTATTTTTCTACTCCCTCTCTCTTCTTCCCCCTTTGAACAGTTATCTTGGTTCTATTTGCTAATTGCAATAGCTGTGTTGTCCTTACTAATCTGTGGGCAATAAAGTATGTTGGGACAAAAGTAGAAGTAAAATTACAAAAGTTCAACAATTAGTTAATAGATACTCAAACTCAATGGCTTTCGTGCTGTAAATAGTTGAATAAGCAAATGTTGCTTAATAGATATATTTACAGAAACTTTAAAAAAAATAGTTGATAAAATACCTTATCTAGAAACAAAACAGTGGGATTTCATATCTTTGATTTGGAAGTCTGTCGTCATGGTTTCATGGAAAAATGCAGTTAATTGTTATAATAATGTATTTAGTTCTACTCTAAAATTTAGTTTGGTGTGTATCCTCTTGGATTAAAGGCTTTCCAGGGATAATTCAAGACATAGCCATTGGTCTCTATTTGGTTGGAGCTAAAGAGAAAAAGTCAGATCTGGCTCTATGGTACACAACAAGAGAGAAAGAACTTAAATCAGGAATAGGAAGAAGAATAAGATGTATGACTAATTTCCTCCATCAATAAATGTATCCTTTACCATGAGAGAAGACTAGATATTGTCTAATTATCAACAATGAACGTAACTCAGACCTAACAACAAGCTTCCATAGAAGAAATTTTATCAAAAGGAGAAAATGTAGAACAGAATTTAAAATGCTATTTTACATTCTAAACTATAGACTTTCTAGATCCATGATGGGTGGATGAATCTTGAAAATGTTTCCCAGACATAATTTTTTAAGATTAAAGCAAAAATATCCATTATTATTATATTATTATGTTATTTGTTATTTATCATTGTCTTCTTAAGACAATAACTTAACTATCAAAGAATAAAAGCAATCCTGAGAAATAACAAGAGAGGAATCACACTTTAAAATTTTATCACACACTGTAAACTTGCATTACTAAATGCATTCTGGTACGGTGCAATGCAGGTAGGGGGATGGAGGGGGAGAGGAACACCCTCACCTAGGTGAATTGAAACTTACTGTAGCAAATTCACCAGTGATTCTGTAGCATAAAGATGAGTAGTGTTATCCTCATAAAAAATCAATATGTTATGTTGTTGTGTTGTTATGTGCCATCAGATCATTTGCGACCCATAGCAACTCTATGTACAACAGCTCTGAACCCTGCCCTGTCCTAAGCCAGCCTCACTGATCCCAACACACCAACCTCCATTGCACCAGTCGCTGTATCAATCCATCTCATCTAGGGTTTTCTTCTCCTGCTATGTACCTCCACCCTTCCAAGCATGATGTCTTTCTCCAAGGACCAGTCTCCGCTGGCCATGTACCTAAAATATGTGAGACTGAGCTTCAAAATCCTATCCACCCAGGAGAAACTTGGTTTTACTCACTCCAAGACAGACCTATTTTTTTTTTTCTTGGCTGTCTATGATATGTTCAAGACTCTTCTCCAGAACCTCAACCTGAAGGCATCGATTCTTCTTCTGTCATCCTTAGTCATTGTCCAGCTCTCTGAAACATAACACGTAATTGAGAAGACCATGGCCTCGATTATGTGCACCTTAGTCTCTAGATTGACACTGTTGATTATCAGCACTCTGTAGATGTCTCTGACAGCAGATTTTACCAGTGCAACTTGTCTTTTGATTTCCCCACTGCTGGTATTAAAGAGTGTTGATTGTGGAGCCAAACAAGCTGTAATTGCTAGCAACCTCAATTGCTTCTCCATTTATCTTGGTGCTGCCATTGGCCCAATGGTGAGAATCTTTGTTTTCTTGATGTTGAGCTTCAATTCATATTGAATACTACAGTCCTGACCTTTTGCAGCAAGCACTTTGGGTTTTCTTCATTTATGCAAGCAAGGTTGTGCCATCTGCATAACGTAGGTTGATGAGTCTTCCTCCAATTTTGACGCCACACTCCTTCTCATAAAGCCATGCTTTATGAGCTAGTTGTCTGCTTGACCAACCCATCATCATTATTTCATTCAGTTGACCACTCTGTCATCTTTGGTAAATTTTCTTCACTTAACTTTCAGGATACAATCAATATTCTCTTAGTTTCCTTCTATCTCCTTGGTATTTTCCCCAATGTTCATTGCTATTTCTGCATTTCTAAATCACATTTTTATGCTAAGAACCTTTATTTCTCCATGGGTTTTTTCCTTATTTTTATACCTGTCCTACATCATTTCTCTAGTGATTTTAGAAAGGTTTATTTGTAGTCTTTGATCTTCTTCAGCAAGGGAAAGTTTTCCTCACTTCCAGCAAACAAGATAATGTTATATGTACAAAAATGTTGTTGCTGTTATTGTTATGTTAGGTGCTGTTGAGTCAAGTATGATTCATAGTAACCCTATGAACAAAAGTTCTGAACCCTGTTCTATCCTGTACCATCTTCACACTTTGTGTTACTTAAGAGATCATCGTTGTACTACATCACATAAATCCACATAATTGAGAGTCTTTCTCCCTTTGGCAGACCCTACAACCTTCCCAGCATCATGTCTTTCTTCAAGGAATAGTCACTCCTAGCAACATGCCCAAAGTATGTGAGACAAAGTCTTATCATGCCTGCTTCCAAAGAATACTCAAGCTGGACCTGCCATACATGGGATGTTCAATGTTCTTCTCCAACAACAGAGCTCAAAGGCATCAATTATTTTTCTGTCATCCTTATTCAGTGTCTAGCTCTCAGATGCATAGCAAATAAATGAATAGACTGTGGCCTAAATCAGGTGCACCTTTGTCCTCAAACTGATATCATTGCTCCTCAATAATTTAAAGAAGTCCCTACCTGTAGATTTTCCCAGTGCAATACATCTCCATATTTTCTGATTGCTGGTAACAAGATTGTTAATTGTGGATCCAAGCAAGATGAATCTGTTAGCATTTAAATATCTACCCATCATGATGCCACTTATTGGTCCAGTGGTAAGGATCTTAGTTTTCTTGATATTGAGATGCAATCCATACTGAAGGCTGCACTCCTTTATCTTCTGCAACAAGTGCTCCAAGTCCTCCTCACTTTCAGCATGCAAGATTGTGTCATCTGCATAACACAGGTTATTGATGGGACTCCCTCCAATCCTGATGCTACACTCCTCTTTGTAGAGTCCAGCTTCTTATATAATTAGCTCAGCACATAAATTGTAAAAGTATGGAGAAAGAATACAACTCTGACACACTCCTGTCTCAATTTCGAACCATGAAGTGTTCCCCTGCTGTTTCTCATGAACACAATCAAGTGATGTGGGATTTCCATTAGTCTCAATGTCAGACACAACATGTTACGATCCACAACTTGTTATGATCCACAAAGCTAAATGCTTATACATAATCAACGAAACATAGTTATATATTCTTCTGGTATTCTTTACTTTTAGCCATGATCCATCAAACATCAGCAATGATATCCCTGGTGCCATGGCCTCTTTTAAATCTTGCTTGAACTTTTAGCAGTTCTTTATCTATGTACTGTTCTAGCTGGTTTTGTATTATCTTCAGCGGTATTTTGCTTACATGTGATATTAATGATATTGTTTGATAGTTTTCACATTCAGTTGAATCACCTTTCATGGGAATGGGAAAAGATATGAACTTTTTCTAATCTGTTGACTAGACACCTGTCATCCAAATTTTGTGGAATGAATCGGTGAGTGTATACAATGCTGCATCTGTTAATTGAAATAAATCAGTTGGTATCTCATTGATTCATAGGACCATGTTTCCCCCCAATGAATTGAATGCAACTTCTACCTCCTCCTTCATTACTATTGATTCTTTCTTGTACTGTAATGGAATGTTTAGAGAGCTGGAATTGGAGAATAAAAATGGAAGAGTTCTTTCTGCTTTTCTCAAGCTAAAGAAAAATTCGAAATTTCAAAAAATTTGAAAAATATTGAGAACAAATTTAAACCTCATGTTGCAATATTGAAAGATGCTATGGGCAATATATTGAATGACACAGAAAGCATCAAAAGAAGATTGAGGAAATACACAGAATCACTGTACCAGAAAAAATAGATTGACACTGAAAATTTTCAGGAAATACCATATGAACAGGAGCCAATGGTAATGAAGGAGGAAATAGAAGCATAACATATGTGTTGCAAATTTAATATATCTATAAATGAACACCTCATCTATTGGCCAACTGACTGGAAGAGATCGATATTTGTTCCTATCCCAAAGAAAGGTGACACAGCAGAATGTGGAAATTATTGAACAGTATCACTAATATTACACACTAGCAATATCCTGCTGAAGATTATCCAGAAAAGACTTGAACAGTACATTGACAGAGAACTACCAGAAATATAGTAGGCTGGATTTAGAAGAGATTATGATGTTAAGGACATTATTGTTAATGTCAGATGGATCTTGGCAGAAAGCAGAGATTATCAGAAGAATGTCTATCTGTGTTTCTTTAATACACAACGGCTTTGACTATGTGGATCACAATACATTTTGGCTAACCTTGAGGAATATTGGAATCTCAAAGCACTTGACAGTGCTTATAAGAAATCTATACTTGGACCAAGAAGCAGTCCTCAGAACAGAGCAAGGAAACACTGCATGGTTCAAAATAAGGAAAGGAGTACATCAGGGATGCATCCTGTTCTTGTACCTTTTCAGTCTGTATGCAGAACAGATCATTTAGGAAGCAAGGCTTTATGAGGAGTGTGGCATCAAGATTGGAGTAAGACTCATCAACAAATGATGATATGCAGATGACACAACCTTGCCTGTTGGAACTGAAGGGAACCTGAGGCACTTGCTACAAAAGGTCAAGGACTGTAGTCTTCAATATGGATTGAAGCTCAACATCGAGAAGATAAAGATTCTCACAACTGGGCCAATTGGAAGCACCATATTAGATGGAGAAGTGATTGAGGCTATTAACAATTACAATTTGCTTGGCTCCACAATCAACACTCTTAACAACAGCAGTCAGGAAATCAAAAGACAAATTGCACTGGGAAAATCTGCTTTCGTGGACCTCTCCAGAGTGCTGAAGAGCAACAATGTCAGTCTAGATACAAAGGTGACCAAATCGAAGTCATGGTCTTCTCAATTACTTGTTATGCTTCAGAGAGTTGGACAATGATGAAGGATGACAGAAGAATAGATGCTTTCAAGTTGTGATGCTGGAGAAGAGTTTTGAACATATCATGGACTAACAAGAAAACAAATAATCTGTCTTGGAGAGAATGAGGCCATGTCTTTCTTTAGAGGCTAAAATTTTGAAGCTCTGCCTCACTTAGTTTGGGCATGTGGCCAGGAGAGATGGGTCCTTGGGTAAGAACACCGTGCTCTTAAGGGTGGACAGACAGTGCAGGAGAGGACTCACGATGAGATGGACTGATACAATAACTGGAGTGATGGGGGTTGGTGTGTCAGAGTTAGTGAGTGGTTTAAGACAGGGAAAGGTTCAGAGTTGCTGTACATAGGGTTGCTATACATCACAAGCAACTCAATGGCATATAAATACAATAATATACTATGACATATTTGGAAGCAGGAGTGACATCCACTTCATAAAAAACATGTCCCCAGAAACTCTATGAAATTTTATAAATATTTATAGTAGTAGAGGGGCTTCAAGCCTTTTGTATATAGGGTCACTATGAGTCATACTCAACTCAAAGGCAATCAATAAAAACAATAACATAATTGAACATCTCATCTATTATGTAAAGTCTAGTGATGAAGGAACAAGATCAAGCTGCTCTGAAGGAATTGACAAAAAAACAACACCCCAGGAAATGTGGAAATACCAATTAAGGTATTTCAACCAACAGACACGGCCCTGGATGTGCTTACCAATGTGCCAAGAAATTGGGAGAGCAATCACCTGTCCAACTGACTGGAAGAGATCCATATGTGCTCCCATTCCAAAGAAAGGTGACCCAATAGAATGCAGAAATTACCTATATTATTTATATTACATGCAAGCAAGATTCTGCTGGAAATTATCCAAAAATGACTGGAACAGCTGGTTTTAAAAGAGGCCATGGTACTAGAGATATTATAGCTAATGTTAGATGTATCTTCGCTGAAAGCAGAAAGTATCAGAGGAATTTCTATCTGTGTTTCATTGACTATGCAAAGGTATTTCACTGTGTGCATCACAACAAACTGTGGCTGATTCTGATATGAATGGGAATCCCAGAGCACTTGAGTGTGCTTATGTGCAACTTGTACTTGGACAAGGAGACAGTCATGAGAACAGAGCAAGGAAACACTGTCTATTTCAAAACAGGGAAATGTATATGCCAGGTATGTGTCCTATCTCCAAACCTTTTCCATTTCTATGCAGAACAGATCATCTGGGAGACTGGGCTCTCTAAGGAGGAATGTGGCATTAGGATTGGAGGAAGATTAATGAACAACCTGTGTTATGCAGATGAAACGAACTTGCTTGCTGAAACTGAGAGGGCCTGAAGTTCTTGCAACAAAAGGTCAAGGACTACAGCTCAACATCAAGAAAACAAAAATTCTCATCACTGGGCATATTGGTAGCATCATGATATAAAATGAAGAGATTGTTGCTGTTGTTGTTATGTGCCGTCGAGTCGCCTGCGACTCATAGCGATCCTATGTACCACAGCCCTAAACTCCACTCTGTCCTGTGTCAATCGCACTGTCTCTGACACTCCCATCCCAATTATCCCAGTCACTGAATCAATCCACCTCATAGGGGGCCTTCCTCTCCTGCGCCATCCCTCCACCCTCCAAAGCATGATGTCCCTCTCTAAGGACCGGTTTCTCCTCACAACATGTCCAAAGTAAGTTAGATGGAGCCTCAGAAACCTTGCCTCCAAGGAGCCACCCAGTTTAACCCTCTCCAGGACATACCTGTTTGTTTTCCTAGCAGTCCATGGTATTCTCAATACTCTTCTCCAGCACCACAGCTCAAAGGCATCAATTCTCCTTCTATCCTCCTTGGTCATTGTCCAACTCTCTGATGCATAATGAAGAGATAGAGTTTGTTAATAGCTTCCATTTTCTTGGCTCAATAACACTCTTGGTACCAGAAGCCAGGAAATCAAAAGATGAATTGCATACAGAGAATTTGCTCTCAAGGACCTCTCCAGAGTACTGAAGAGCAACAATGTCAGTCTTGAGACTAAGGTGCACCTGGTCCAGGTCAGGGTCTTCAAGATTACTTGCTTTGCATAAGAAATTTGGATAATGACAAGGGCTTACTCTTGTAGAAGAATTGATGTCTTTTAGCTGTGATGCTGGAGAAGAGTATTGAAGGACCACTAGAACTTTTTCCTGCAGAGGGTCTAATTCGTGGAGGCAAGGATTCTGAAATTTTGTCTGACATACTTTGTACATGTTGCAAGGAGGGACCAGCCTGTGGAGAGGGACATAATGTTCGGGATGGTGGAAGGACAGCTCAAGTGAGGAAGACTCTCAATGAGATGCATTGACTTGATGACTAATGCTATGGGGATTGGTGTTCCAGATATGATAAGGTTGTCTCAGGATAGAGCAGGGTTCAAAGCTGTTGTACATAGGGTCACTATGAGTTGCAAGTGATTCAACTGCACATAACAATAACACAAAAAGTCAACTACACATTTTTAAGGTAAAATAGTAAAAACTGATTTATTAGAAAGTTACATTCCCAAAAGGACAGAGCTCAGAACACTTTCTTTGAAAGGAAATGTGGAAAAGAGGTCTCAAGTACAAATTTAATCTTAACTGATAGAAATCCTAGATTTAAATTCCTCAAACTAATATTTATTTGTCAGCTTAAGGCCTTAAAGATGGCTACAAAATTATTAGAAATTATGAGAATTTTCAAAAGCAAAAATGAATGAAAAATTTCTAAATATTGACTTTCACTAGGAATTTTTAAAAAAAAAACACAACAAAAAACCCCACAAATCCAAGTTTTCTAAAGTAATCTTGATGATTTCTTATGTTTCATTAGCTAAATCTAGTTTATCTTGTCAAACCAATTCAAGAAAAGCTGGAAATTGAGAGCCTTGGAACCTTCTCTATCATTCATATATATAAAACATAAATAATATATTGTTATGTTGTATGCCATCAAGTTGGAATGGACTCACATCTCTCTAGAAAGTTTATAGAGACTGCAATTATATGGGAGAAGATTGCCCATGTTTCTCCTGTAGAGCAACACATGAATTCAAACTATATTCCTTTGAGTTGGTAGCAAAATCCCTTGCCCTCTAGGGTATCAAAGCTTTTTTACATAATATATAAATGTATAATATATATGTGTTGTTATGTACTGTTGAGTTGGAACTGACCCATAGCTGACCCTCTGGCAGGTTTTTAGAAGCAATTAATTGCAAGTGAGGAGACAGCTCATCTTTCTCTCACAGAGCAGATGGTACATTCGAACCCTGTGCCTTCAGCATTGTAGCACTGCTTTTTGCCACTAGGCCATATGTAGTTAAGTGTATAGTGATTTTTTTGTGTTAAATTATCTTTCTTTCTCTGTCTCTATCTCTGTCTCTATCTCTAGCTATGTCTCTGTCTCTATCTCCATCATCTTTATTCTATCTATCTATCTATCTATCTATCTATCTATCTATCTAATCTGTTCCTTCTTTATACCTCTTTATTTTCCATGTGCCTAGCTATTTCTTGACTTTTAAATCTCAGTTAAAATATAACTTTCTCAAATAGGCACTCCTAGTCTACTCAAAATAAATCAGCTATTTAGTGGATATTACATAACCCTATTTTAATTTCCTTCATAGTTTTTATCACTCTCTGACAAGTTTTAGTTGATTCATTTATAGCTCTCTCACTCCAGGCCAATCTCATCCTAGAACTAGAAGCAAAATATCTGAAGCAGTAATTTTTATTGCTTACAGTTTATCAGAAAATCTTAAAAAATTTCAATCACATAAGATCTCAATTAATACTTATTGAATAACAAGATATTAAAAATATTACATTGCAATTCTTATCTAAGACCTTGAAAGAGATAAAGTAGTTGTTTTCTAGCATAGTAAACATGTAAGGAAGGAGAAAACAAAAATATTTAATGCTAATAAACATTGGTGTGATATTTATAAGATAAATTTGCAAAATATGTTTTTAAAATCATAGTACATATAAAGATATACTTAATAAAATGAGATCGTTAGGAGGATATAAATGCAAAACACAGGATGGAAAAGTTTTTCTAATTCAAATAATTACCAAAATCTTTTATCCTGAATCAATAATAACAATAAGAAATTAGTTTTAAGATAATAAGTGAACATAAGACTAGGACTCATTCAGCAAAAACATATGTAAATTTCAAAAAAAAGTGAAGAATTCTGTGGTTTTTCTAAGAAAAATAATAAATATGTAAATGGAAACTACTAGAATACTTCCGTTTGCTGTGATACTGGATGAAATCTTTGCCACTGATGTGTCAAATTCCGAAAGGTTTTTCCCATCATGGATGGTTTTTGGTGGAACTCCCTAATTGAGACAGACTTAGAAGCAGGATGGGCCATCTACTTCCTAAATAAAATGTTTTGAAAACCTGATGAACACTAAAGAAAAAAGGGCATTTACAGTAGAGTAGTAGTAGATCCCAGACTGGAAGCTAGTTGAAATGAGGAAAATGAATTACAAACATCATTTAACTATTGGCACATTGAATATTTGTAGCTTGAATGTTAGAAAATTGGATATTGTTAAAAATGAAATGGAATGCATGAATAATGGCATAGTAGGCATAAGTGGTAAGATGCGATGGACCTGCTATGATGACATTGAATCAGATAATCATATGATAATACTATGCAGGGAATGAAAACCAGAAGAACAACAGTGTTGCATTCATAGGAAAAAAAGTCAATTTCAAGGTCTATCCTGAAATACAATGTTGTGAGTGATAGAATAATATCCATACACATACAAGGAAGACCCATTAAGACCACTATTTTCAAGTATATGCTCCTACATCTAGCACCAAGGAGGAAGAAATTGAGATTTTTTTAAAACTTTTTAAAGCTACTATTATATTTAAATAGAAGAACACAACAGTATTAATTTAAAGCAAGAACTTTTACCAAATTTTGCAGTCGAAAATTGAGCAAATATGCAATCAGGATGTGCTAATGATAATTGGTGACTGGAATGCAAAAGTAGGAAACAATGAAGAAGGAACAGCAGTTGGAAAATATGGGCTTAGTGATAGAAGTGAGGCTGGAAATAAAATGATTGAATTTTATATTTACAATGATTTATTTATGGCAAATACTTCTTCTAACACACACAAAAGACAACTTTATACAAGGATTTCACCCAATGGGCTGCATAGTAGTCAGATTGACTATATTTATGGAGGAATCACTGGAGAAGCTTAAAAGCAGCAGTCAGAACTAGGCTAGGGGAAGTCTGTGGGTCAGATCATCAATTATTCATATGCAAGTTCAAATTGAGGCCAAAGAAAATTAAAATAAGACCACAGGAACCAAGATATGACCTTGAATCAATTCCATCAGAATTTCATGTTTATCTTAAGAATAGGTTTCATTGAACACCAATGATAGATCACATGAGTAGTGGAATGATATCAAAGATATCAATCATGAAGAAAGCAAAAGGTCATTACAAAAACAGAAGAGAAAGAAAAAACTAAAATAGATGTCAGGAGTGATTCTAAAGATTGCACTGGAATGTCAGGTAGCCAAATCTAAAAGAAAACATGTCAAAGTAAAAGAGTGGAACAGACAGAATGGCTAAGATTTTTAAAAACGAACAACAAAATTTTGTATTGCAGATGTCAGGGAATAGATTGTAGGGGAATAATCCACTGACATAATGTTCTAGTGATCTATGGTAAAGGGCTGCTGTTTCAAATCTACCAGCTGCTCTATGGGAAAAAGATGGGCAATCTCCTCTCCTGTGATTTTCTGCCTCGAAAAACCTGCTGAAGAGCCAGATTTTAATGGTTCTGACTTGATGGAAAATAGCAACAACAACAAAAAAACCCCCAATGTAATTATACTACCTAGAAAAGTATTTCTTAAAAGTCAATTTTGTGAAGATAAATAAAATAAAATAAAAACTGTATAAGGTATGTCCTTTGGAAAAAGTAAACTAAACTAAGTGAACACCACACTTACTGACTTTTCCCCAAAGGCAAGCTAAAAGAAATGTGGGGAGAATAGTTTCCAATATTAGCAGTTTCACTGGACAGAGGTCAGCATTAAAGATAGCACAGAAGCTTAAAATTAAATATTCTGAACAGAATGAAGCCATAGCGAGGCACCTCTAAATCTATGCTAAAATCTCTTTCATATATACAGCTGATGTTTAAATGGCACATGTACTGGTTGAGACAGAAAAGTACAATAGGAAGTAACAAGTGAGGTCAATACTCCCTGCAGTGACATGATACATACTGGCAAAATAGATTGTGAAATACAAGTCCTTCCAAGTTATGGGAGCTCATAAAACAACACAAATACTTCAGGATTACTTTGAAATTCAGAAGAGACATATATTAAAAGAAGGCTAGGAATTAAAAATGAAAACTTTTGCTTAAGGAATAAAACAAAACCTAACAAAAAGTCCTTTCATAGTATAAAATCAATCCCCTACAAAAGCAAGGTGATCCACCAGTAATTTAGCTGTCAACCAGAACAAAATTTAACATAATTTAGTAGGACTAATAAAATCTTGAACGTCTAAAACAAGCCATTGAAATTCCTTAGATACAATAAAATATTACCAGATCAGAAGGGGAGTAAATGTAACTCATAATCCTACGGACAAAATAGCTAACAGACACACAGCAACAGATGTCTCAGATTAGGAAAAAAGTACTTTAAAGATATTGTTTTATATATGGTAAAGGATTTCTAGTAAAAGATGGGCATAATTAGGAACAAATAAAAAAAAATCTCTGTTGGAACATAAATGCTAGAAAAAGAATGTAGGGTTAAGTTTTGGAACAAAAAATATACTGTATTAGGTGGCATTTAGATACTGTATTACCTATCAATTATGAGAAAATAACAAGAACCATTTCACATCCCACCTTGAATGTTACTAAAGAGATTAATGAATTCAACGGTCTTATTACTCCAGAGTTGTGATCAACTCACAGCTCCTGTGGATTTTCAAAGCTTATAAATTGTACAGGAGAAGATTGCTTATATTTCTCTCAAGGTGAAGTCAAACTCTTTATCTTTGGATTGGAAGCACAATTCCTTATCTACTGTTGTTATGTACTGTTGAGTCAGAATTTACTCATAGCTGACCCTTCAGGAAGTTTTTAGAGGCAGTTTAATCGTGGTGGGGAGTTTTCCTATCTTTCTCCAATGAAGTAACTGGAGAATTTGAAGTGCATGCCTTTAGGATTGCAGAACAGCTCCTTACCAATAGATAGTATGGGACAAATCACTCAATGAAGGGAAATAAACAGAGTAAAACTTCAATTACCTCAACTAATTGACCAGAATATTCCCAGAATAAAGGACAGTGAAGAGAACACAGCCTGAAAGCAGGAGATATTGAGAATTGAGGAAAGGGAAACCAGAATATGCAGATCAGAGTAACAGAGCTGAGAAGAGAGAATTGACCATGTTACTAATGAGTCTTTAGTTGAATATTGATCAATGCAAATGACGAAACTAGGCAAGAAAAGGAAAAATGTCAGAGGAAAAGTACAGAAGGAAAAATGTTTTGAGACGTATATAGCACATACTTAAACAAAAAGCGGTGGAGGAATTCCAGCTCTTAATACTCACATGATACAACTTCATTAATAGGGTAAGTTCAAAGGCCAAGACTTAAAGATCTTGACAAAAAAGCAAAGGTTGAATAAAAGCAATCAGTTTCAAAATAAACTAACTACATCTCAAAATAAAATTCAAATAAAGGAATTCAAGCTGTAGAGCATTTATAATGTTGTTGTTGCTGTTATGTGCCTTTGAGTCGCTTGCCACTCATAGTGACCCTATATACAACAGCTCTAAACTCTGCTCTGTCCTATGCCAATCTTATTGTTTCTGACACACTCATCCCGATTGCCCCAGGCACTGAATCAATCCCAGAGGGCCTTCCCCTCCTGTGCCTGCCCTCCACCCTCCCAAGCATGATGTCCTTTTCCAAGGACTGGTCTCTCCTTACCATGACCAAAATATGTCAGATAAAACCTCAGAATCCTTGCCTCCAAGGAGCAGCCCGATTTAACCCTCTCCAAGATGAATCTGTTTGTTTTCTTAGCATTCCATGGCACCCTCAGCACTCTTTTCCAATACCAAAGCTCAAAGGCATCAATTCTCCTTCTGTCCTCCCTGGTCATTGTCCGGCTCTCTGATGCATAACAAGTGATTGCAAAGACCAAGGCCTGTACCAGACGCACCTTAATCTCCAGAGAGACACCGTTGCTCTTGAGAACTTTAGAGAATTCCCTAACAGCAGCCTTTCCCATCACAATACGTCTTTTAATTTCCTGGCTGCTGGTGCCAAGAGTGTTGATTGTGGAGCCAAGCTGACTAAAACTGTGAACAATCTCAATCTCTTCACCATCCATCCTGATGCTGCCAATGGGTCCAGTGGTGAGAATCATTGTCTTCTTGAAATTGAGCCTCAATCCATATTGAAGGCTGTAGTCCTTGACCCTCTGCAGCAAGCGCTTCAGGTCTTCCTCAGTTTCAGCAAGCAGGGTTGTGTCATCTGCGTATCACAGATGGTTGATAGATCTTCCACAAATCCTGATGCCGCATTTCTCCTCATAGAGCCCAGCCTCCTGGATAATCTGTTATGCATACAGGTTGAAAAAGTATGGAGACAGGACACAACCCTGGCATACGCCCTTCCCAATTTTGAACCATGCAGTGTTTCCTTGCTTTGTTCTGACAACTGCCTCTTGGTCTAAGTATAAATTTTGCATTAGCACAATCGAGTGTTCTGGGATTCCCATTCTTCTCAGAGTCAGCCACAGTTTGTTGTGGTCCACACAGTCAAACACCTTTGCATAATCGATGAAGCACAGATAGACATTCCTTTGGTACTCCCTGCTTTCAGCCAATATCCATCTGACATCAGCTACAATATCCCTAGTACCATGACCCCTTCTAAACCCAGCCTGGACTTCTGGCAGTTCTCTGTTGATGTGCAACTCCAGTTGTTTTTGGCTAATCTTCAGTAGAATCTTGTTTGCATGTGAAATCAACAATATTGTTCTATATTTTCCATACTTGTTGGGTCACCATTCTTTGTAATGAGAACAAATATAGATCTCTTCCAGTCAGTTGGCCAAGTGGTTGTTCTCCAGATTTCTTGACACAACTTGGTGAGCACGTCCAGAGCAGCATCTGTTAGCTGAATTATGTCAATTGGTATACCATCTATTCCTGGGGCCTTATTTTTTGCTATTTCTTTCAAAGCAGCTTGAACTTCTTCTTTCATCACCATAGGCTCTTGCTCATATGTTGTATCATTAAATTCTTCTGTGTCTGCCAATTCCTTTTGATACAATGACTCAGTATATTAATTCTTTCCATCCTCTTTTGATACCTCCTGGATCATTTAGTACTCTCCCTAAAGCATCCTTGATTATAGCAACTCAAGGTTTGAATTTGTTCTTCAGTTCCTTGACAAAATTAAAAATATTAGATGTCTAAAATTGCCAGACATGCAAAGAAACAGATAAATATAATCCATAGTAATAAGATAAAAGTATCAATAGAAATGATACTGAATTGCCTCAAATTACACAATTTATAGTGAAAATAATTACAATGGAAATTTTGCCTATATTCAGTATGTTCAAGGTAGTGAATAAATGTTAAACAGGAACATATAAAAGCTTTTAAATATAAAAGGCTTTTATTTTTCCATTTTAAATTATTATTAATTTTAATGAATATTTACAGAGTCTTTGGATTTCCATTCATTCATTGTTGCTCTTTTCCCCCCTCCCAACCTCCCCCACCCCAGTTCTCTTCTCTTTGAAAAGTAAACTTCTTTCATTGTTATACAATCCCTCTCCCCAAGTCCACTCCACTATGCAGCCTTCATCCTGGACTCCTGTCATGACAATAATACCTAGCTATTCCTTTTAAATAGTTCTCTCCCTCATCTGTTTCAATGCAGTATACAGTATCCCATCTTTTTCAATCTCACCCCAACCTCGATAGCAGTCCCATTTTAAAATAGTGGCACTGTGCAATATTTGTCCTTTTGTGACAGAGATATCTCACTCAGCATAATGTCCTCAAGAGACAATATAAAAACATTATCTAAAATAAA
This sequence comes from Elephantulus edwardii, assembly GCF_000299155.1. Taxonomy (NCBI): domain Eukaryota; kingdom Metazoa; phylum Chordata; class Mammalia; order Macroscelidea; family Macroscelididae; genus Elephantulus; species Elephantulus edwardii. Next base: position 24,424,937 of record NW_006399770.1, read on the forward strand.
AAAATATATACTATATGAGGTCATTAACAGTCTAGACATAAAATGAAAAATAGTTACCTTGAAACTACAGAAACAGTAACCAAAATAAGAAAGAGAGAAAAAGAAGTACATTTGCAAGATGTGGAAAAAAATTAAAAGTTTTAATAAATGGGCAATTTAAATTCTGAAAAAAAGAAAATATCTTAAGAAATAGATATAAAATATAAAACCTATTGCTATCAAGTTGATTTTAACTGATAATGACCTTATGGAAAGAAGCAGAACAAACCAAACTGACAGAAAATCAATAAGATGTACAAGACAGGAAGAACTCTATACACCTACCTCACCTAATTTAAGTATATATTCTACTCAACAACAGATATTATGCATTTTAATCAAATGCATAAATATCATAGATTGTATTCTGGGTCCTGAAAAAAGACCCTATCAATTTTAAAATGTTCAAGCAATAACAAAATATGTCTTTTATAAGAACACAATCGAATTTGGAAAACAACTAAGTATTTTAAAAGTAAAATATTATACTTCAAAAACACTTCTAAATGTGTACATTAAAGAAAAAAAATTGGAAATGTAATTAAAAATTAATATTATCAGAATGAAATTATAAAGTTGCCAAAAATTCAAGTTTTTCATTTTAACTAGAGTAATGCTTAATAGGAAATTTATAGTATGAATTACCTACATTTAACTGAAAATGGATCTTGGCTTAAATGTAATAT
>NW_006399770.1:24425781-24444070 GCF_000299155.1 Elephantulus edwardii
TAAAATATTATCTAGAATATATAAAATATCTTTAAAAATCCAAGGGCATTCTGGATGCATATTCCATAAAGAGCTGCACTGATAATTGCAAGGTGTCAAGTTTTCAGTGCTTGAAACCACCAACCACTTCTCGGTAGAAAGAGGAGCAGCCTTCTATAGTAAAATTTACAACCTGGGGGATGTGATGAAGAGTTAGCTATGGGTCAACACTGGCTGGAAAGCAATGAACGAGTGATTTACAAATCGGTAATCATAAAAAAAACCACAAACACACCAAACTTGAACAAATAAGCATAAACAACTTGAAAAAAAAATTACCAAAAAGTCAAAGATCATTGTGAGCAGTGCAGGCCCCAAGGGACTAGGCACCTGAGATTGTGTCATTTACCAGAAAAGATACATGGGGAAACAATGGCAAAAGGGTGTACCAATAAGAATATCCAGTTTTCCTAGAACAATTCATTCAAAATAATTTTATGTTCTCCATTGAAATCTCTGAGTACCTTGTTAAAAACTCATTGCATGTTTTTGGTTGGTTTGTGCCTCTTAATCACCTCACAGCTGACCCTTCAAGGGGTTTTCTGAGGCTGCAAATCATACAGAAAGATTTTCCATCTTTCTCCCTCAGAGCAGCTCATAGATTCAAACCATGTGCCTTCAGATTTGCAGCTCAACTTCTTCCCTCTAGGCCATTAATTCCCTTATTGTTTACATTGTTGTTGTTGTTAGGTGCTATTAAGTTGAATATATAACTCATAGCGAAAATTTTTTTCTGAACCCTGTTCTATCCCATGCCATCCTCACAATTGCTGGCATACTGAAGCTTATTGCTTCAAGTCACCACATCGACCCACCTGTTGAGGGCCTTTCTCTCTTTCGCTGCCTCTCCACCTTCCCAAGCATGATGTTCCTTTCCAAAAAATAACTTTTAGCAACATGCCAAATGTCTGTGAGGCAAAACTTCATCACCTTTGTCTCAAGAAACACTCTGGATGCATCTTCTCCAAGAATGTTTTTGTTCTTTTGGTAGTGCAAGAGATATTCTATCCACTTCTCCAATACCACCATTCAGAGGAAATTCTTCCTCTGTCATCTTTATTTATTGTCTACCATGCAAATTACTACGAAAAAATCATGGCCTTAATTAGATGTACTTTAGTCCTCAAACTGACTTCATCACTCCTCAATGATTTGGAGAAGTTCCTAACTATAGGCTTTCCCTGGGAGATATATCCGCTGATCTCCTGAATGATAGTAGTAAGTGTATTGATTGTGGATCCAAGGGAGATGAACTCATTCGACAGTTTCAATGCTTTCTCCATCTGTCGTGAGATTGCTTAGTGGTCAGTGGAAAGGATTTTTGTTCTTTCGTTATTTGATGTTGAGATCCACATTGAAGGCTATAATGTTTAATCTTCTACAGCAGTTATTTTTATTGTGTACCACAGAGTCAGAACCTATCCATAGCTGACACTCCCATGGGTTTTCAGAGGCAGTTAATGATACAGATGAGATTGCCCATCCTTCTTCCACAGAGCTAGCTGCTGGTGGCCATGAACTACATGTATTCGTGATTGCAGCGCAGCTTCTTGCCACTAGGCGGTGTGAATATAATTTTGGACTTTATATTGTGTTCCAGATTAAAATCTTTCCTTATATTATTAGTGCAATACCACTATAATTACTGTCGCAGTAAATCACAATATAATGTGCTGTAAATTATTTTTGTTTTTACTATTTTTTTTACTGTACATCTTCATATTTTCCATTACGACATAGATTTTAATAAATTATTCAATTCCCATATTTTTTTAAGAAAAGACAACAAAAACCAGACAAAATCACTGCTGGAATTCTAATTGAGAATCCAAAGGATTTGTAAAACTATATGAACAAATGAGAAATATAATGATATGGGCTCTTCCCTCTCTTACTAATTTTAATAAACGTTTACAGAGACTTTGGATTTCCATTCATTCATTGCTGCAATTTTCTCCCTGCCCACTCCTCCTGCTCAGTTTGCTCTTCTGAAAAGTAAAAGAAAAATTCCTTCATTGTAATACAATCCTTCAACCCAAATCCACTCCTCTTATGCAGCCTTCATTCTTGACTCCTATCATGACAATAATACCTAATCATATATGTCTTTTAAATAATTCTCTCCCTCATTGTTTCACTGCAGTATACATTATTTAACCCCACTTTCCTTAAGTTCTTCCAAAACCCAATATCAGTTCAGTTTGCCAACAGTGGCACTACGCAGTATTTGTCTTTTTGTGACTGAGATATTTCCCTCAGCATAATGTCTTCCAGAGTCACCCATTTTTAATAACATTGCATGAGTTCCTTGTTTTTCAATGCAGCATGATATTCCATTGTGTGAATATACCACAGTTTCTCTATCCATATTGTTTGTTGATGGCACTTGGTTTGTTTCCAGCTCTTCGCTATTGTGAACAAAGTAGCAATAAACATGGGTGTGCATATATCTGCTTGGGTGGCAGTTACGGTTTCTTTAGGGTATATTCTCAGTAGTGGAATTGTTGGGTCAAATGGTATTTCTATTTGCAACTTTTTGAGAAAGCGCTATGCTGCCTTCCATAGTGGTTGCACTATTTTACACTCCCAGGAACAGTGATTAAGGGTTCCAGTTTCTCAGTAACTGTGCCAGCATTTCCTGTTTGCTACTCTGTTGAATTTTGCTATTCTTACTGGGTTAGGATGATATATCATAGTTGTTGCACCTCTTAGAGCTGGCTTTTTAAGTGTTTCTGTTGATGTATTTAAAAAAATGAAAAATCACTATATCATACTTTTGGATGAATAATTATATCTTAATATTGTTTTAATTTATATATTCCTGTTAATTCATTCCTGTTTCTGGTAATATTTCAATTATAAAAAGAAATAGCATCAACAATATTAACAAACTCCTCTAGAAAAGAAGAGGAACACCTTTCAATTAATTTAGTGAGGTTTTCTTACACTGATAGGGAGCCTTAGTGGCTTCATAGTAAGTTGTTGCACTATAATTCCAAAGGCACTTGGTTGGAATTCACCACCAGCTGCTCCACAGGAGACAGAATGGCAATCTCTGTGCAATAAACAGCCTTTGACAGCCCACTGGAGGGTCACTGAGTCAGTTCCAATAAGACAATATGTGATAACAACAGTTTACATTAATACAAAGACTAGATAAATATATTACAATAAAAGAAAACTATAATATGTTTATGAATATAGATGTAAAAGTTTTATAAATAAAATTCACTGAATCTACCATGGCACTGTAAGTTTTATCTGTAGATGCATATTTGCTTCAGTATTTAAAAATAAATTTCATTTACCATATTAACTCGTTCAGTTTTTCTAGACTTATTGTCATTGAGTAGAATTAACCCTAACCAGACCCTCCAGTAGGTTTTAGAGAGGCCTTAAATCACATGGGAAATCGCCCATGTAGCCATGTGGAGCTACTGGTGGTTTTGAACCAGCAGAGAGGCATCACCTTTGGGTTAGCAGTTCACTTTCCTAAGGACTACACCACTTGTCCTCCCTATTAACAGACTGATGGTGTTGTAAAGGATCATTAAGTAAGAATCAAGTCATAATTTACCTTACAGAGGTTTACAAAGGATCTACATCACAAAGGAGGAAATTTCTCATCTTTGTCCCACAGAGTACCTGGTGAATTCAAACTGTCTGCATTTATTTTGGCAGAGCAGCTCCTTAAGTAGGCCACCAGAACTGCACATTAACAGATGGTTGTTGATGTTATGTTTCACTGAGTTGGAACTGACCAATAGCTGACTCTCTGGTGAGTTCTAAGAGGTAGTAAATTGCATGGGAGAAGGTCGTTCATCTTTTTACCATGGAGCAACTCAAGGATTTGAACAATATATTAAGTTGGCAGTGCGGCTGCTTAGCACTAGGCCACCAGAACTCCGTATGTTAACAGATTAGTGAAGAAAAAAATAAAGATATTTTCAATTGTAGTTCTTAAGTGTCATTCTGTGTATTTTGAACAAGCCAATGAACAAAAAATTAGAACCTTGCCCTGTCCTCTATCACTAACCGCACTATCCCTGCTTTTCCCAAGTTCATTAGTGGAATTAATCAAGATTATTGAGAGTCTTCTTCTCTTCTATTACTCTCTCTGTTCTTTCCTGTTTGATGTATTTTTCAAGGACTGGTCCCTCCTGAACACATGCCCCCAAAATATATGAGATATCACTTTACAATCTTTGCTTCTAAGGAGCAGCCTGGTTGCATTGTCTCCAAGATGGATTTTATTGTTCTCTTAGCACTCCAGGGTATATTAAATAGTCTTTGCCAAAACCACAACTAAAAGGTATAAAATATTTAGTCGTATTTATTGTCAAACTTTCAGATGTACAGGAAGGACTTGTGGATCAGGCTCACCTTATTCTTTAGCTGATATCCTCTCTCTTTAGCATTATAAAGACACCCATGACAGAAGATTTGCCCAATGAATTTGTATTTTCATTTCCTGATTGTTGCTATCATAGGTGCTTTACACTATCAGAGAAACGTCTCTTTTACCAAACAAAAGAAATGATCCCTGAAATTATGACATCAAAGATGTCATCCATCAAGAGAGCAAAAAGTCACTTACAAAGACAGAGGAGGAAGATAAGAACAAAATTGAGATCAGAAGAGACCTTGAAACTTAAGCTAAAATGAAGGGAAGAGAGTTGCAAAACTAATCTCTGCTAAAATATACTTCAGGATGAAAACCACCATAAAAGATAAGGAAAGATACTTTATAATGATAAAAGTTGCAATAGACCAAGAACACATAATCTTGGTCAACTTCTATATACCAAATTAGACTTTTAAAATACATAAAACAATGGATAACAGAATTGAAGAAAGAAATAGACATCACCACAATAATTAAGAGACTTTAACACACCAATCTCACCAAAGTAGAAGTCAACTCTAAAGAAACTTAACAAAGATGTTGAAGATGTAAACGACACAATTAATCAGCCCTACCTCGTGAATCTGAAAAGAATGGAACTACCAGAACACTTGATCATGCTAATGAGAAACCACTATTGGGACCAAGAGGCAGTCATCAAAATAGAGCAAGGAAACACTGCATGGTTCAAATTTGGGAAGGGTGTATGCCAGGGATGTGTCCTGTCTCCATACTTTTTCAACCTGTATGCAGAACAGATTATCTGGGAGGCTGGGCTCTCTGACGAGAAATGTTGGGGTTAAGATTGGTGGAAGACCTACCAAAAATCTGCGATATGCAGATGATACAACCCTGTTTGCTAAAACTGAGGAGGACCTGAACCACCTGCTGCAGAGGGTCAAGCACTGCAGCCTCCATTATGGATTAAGGCTCAATATCAAGAAGACAAACATTCTCACCACTGGGAAAATTGGAAGCATCAGAATGGATAGTGAACAGATTGAGATTGTTCACAGCTTCAGTTTGCTTGGCTCCACAGTCAACACTCTCGGCACCAGTAGCCAGGAAATTAAAAGGTATTGCCATGGGAAAGTCTGCTGTTAGGGACCTCTCCAGAGTACTGAAGAGCAATGGTGTCTCTTTGGAGACTAAGGTGCATCTGATACAGGCCATGGTCTTTGCTATCACTTGTTTTGCATCAGAGAGTTGGACGATGACTAAGGAGGATAGAAGGAGGATTGATGCCTTTGAGCTGTGGTTCTGGAGAAGACTGTTGAGGGTACCATGGACTGCTAGGAAAACAGACAGATTCATCCTGGAAAGGGTCAAACAGGGCTGCTCCTTGGAGGCAAGGATTCTAAGGCTCTGTCTAACATATTATGGACATGTTGTAAGGAGCGATAGGTCCTTGGAGAGGGACATCATGCTTGGTAGGGTGGAGGGACAGCGCAGAAGGGGAAGGCTCCCTATGGGGCGGATTGATTCAGTGACTGAGGTAATCGGGATGGGTGTATCAGAGACAGTGCGATTGGCACAGGGCAGAGCAGAGTTTAGGGCTGTTGTACATAGGGTCACTATGAGTTGCAAGTGATCGACAGCACATAACAACAACAACAACAACCTCGTGAATGTATTTGGGGTACTGCACTCACCGAAAAAGTCGATTTGCTTTCTTCTCAAGTATATATGGTGCATTCTCCAGAAGTGATCATATTTTAGGACACAAACAAGCTTCAACAAATTAAAAACAAACAAATAAACAAACACCCCAAAACACTGAAATAATGCAAATTATGTTTTAAGATCACAATGCCATAAAAATAGAAATTAGCTACAAAAGGACAAAGCTTATAAAACTATCCATATGGTAGCTAAATAACACCCTGCTAAAACATGATTGGATTTTGTTTTTGTTATGTGCCGTAGAGTCGCTTGTGAATCATAGCGACCCTGTGTACAAGAGCCCTAATCCCTTCTCTATCCTGTGCCAACAGTATTGTCTCCAATACTATTCCAATTACTGAATTGATCCATCTTATGGAGACTCTTCCTCTTCTGTTATGTCCCTCCACTCTCCCAAACTTGATGTCCTTATCCAAGGACTGGTCCCTCCTTGCAATATGCCCAAAGTATGTTAGACGAAGCTTCAGAATCCTTGACTCCAAGGAGTAGCCTGTTTTAGGATGTAAGTGTTTGTTCTCCTAGTGCTCCATGGTATACTCAACACTCTTATCCAGCACCACAGCTCAAAGGCATCAATTCTCTTTCTATTATCCCTAGTCACTGTCCAGCTCTCCGATGCATAGCACACAATTGCGAAGACTATAGCAATGATCAGGTGTACCATAGTCTTCAGCCTGATGCCATTGCTCTTCAGTACTCTGAAAAGGTCCCTGACAGCTGACTCAATGCAATTAATCTCTTTATTTCCTGGCTGCTGTTACCAAGAGTGTTGACTGTGGAGCCAAAGAAACTAAAATTGTTAACTATCTCAATCTCTTTACTATCCAGACTGATGCTGCCAATTGGTCCAGTGGTGAGAATCTTTGTTTTCTTGTTGTTGAGATTCAATCCATATTAAAGGTGGCAGTCCTTGACCCTGTGCAGCAAGCCCTTCAGGTCCTCCCCAGTTTCATAAAGCAGGGTTGTGTCATCTGCTTTACACAGGTTGTTGATGACTCTTCCACCAATCCTGATGCCACATTCCTCCTCCCACAGCCCAGTGTCCCAGATGATCTGTTCTGGATACAGATTCAAAAGGTATGGAGACAGAATACATCCCTGGTGGACCCCTTTCCCAATTTTAAATCATGCAGTGTCTTCTTGGTCTGTTCTGATGACTGTCTGTTGGTCCAAGTATAGGTTTTGCATAAGCACAATCAAATGTTTTGGGATTCCCATACTTCTTAGAGTCAGCCATAGCTTTTTGTGATCCACACAGTCAAAAGCCTTTGCATAGTTCATGAAGCACCAATAGACATTCTGCTGGTATTTTCTGCTTTCTGCCAAGATCCATCTAACATAAGCTATAATATCCCTAGTAGCATGGCTTCTCCTAAATCCATCCTGAATATCTGGCAGTTCTCTGCTGATGTGTTGCTCCTGTCATTTTTGGATAATTTTCAGCAGAATCTTGCTTGCATGTGATATTAATGATATAGTTTGATAATTTCCACACTCTGTCAGGTCACCTTTCCTTGGAATGGGAACAAATATCTATCTCTTCCAGTCAGTTGGCTAGCTGGCTGTCCACTAGATTTCTTGACACAATTTAGTAAGCACATCCTGGCCACTGTTTGTATATTGATATATATCAATTGGTATGTGATCTACTATTGGAGCCTTGTATTTTGTCAATTCTTTCAGAGCAACTTTTACTTCCTCCTTCATCCCCACAGGCTCTTGCTCGTACATTAGTTCATGTAATTCTTCTGTATCAGCCAATTCTTTCTGGTACAGTGACTCTGTATACTCCTTGCATCTTCTTTTAATAATACTTGGATCATTTAACACTCCGTTCAAAGCATTTTTAAGTATTACCAATTGTGACTTGAATTTGTTTTTCAACTCCTTCAGCTTAAGAAATGCTGAGTGATTTCAGCCTTTTTAAATTTTCTTCTCCATATTTTTGCACATTTCATTATAGTAATTTGCTTTGTTGTCCTGAGCTGCCCCTTGATATTTTCTATTCAGCTTTTTAATTTCTTTATTTCTTCCTTTAGCATTGGTTTCTCATGCTCTAATGCAATATTCAGAGTCTCATCTGACATCCATCTTGGCCTTTTCTTCTTCTTCAGCCTTTGTAATGATCTTTTGCCTTCTTCAAGGACAATATTCTTGATATCGTCCCACACAGCTCAAGTGGTCTATACTCATTATTGCTCAAGACCTCAAACTTGTTTCTGAGATGGTTTTGAAATTTGAGTGTGATAGACTTAAGGTCAAATTTTGGTTCCCATGGATTTGATTTAATTTTCTTCAACTTCAGCTTGAACTTGCATATGAGTAGGTCGTGGTCTGTTCCACAATGAGCACCTGGCTTGGGTTTCACAGCTGATATTGAGTTTCTCCAACAATTCTTTCCACAAATGTAATCCATTTTATTCCTATGCATACCATCAGATGAAATCCATGTGTATAACCCATGTTTGTGTTTCTTATAAAAGGTATCTGCAATGAATAAATCACTGAATGTGCAGAATTCTATCATTATATCTCCAGGCTTATTTCTATCACTGAGTCCATGTTTTCCAGCTACTGATCCTTCTTCCCTTTTGTGTTCCTCTCTGTCATCTGCTCTTTTCTGTAAAAAGCTTGCCTGTCAGATACTATTATTTAAAAACCCAAAAACAAACAAACACATATTAAGACAGACTAAGAAGAAGGATTGGCCATCCACTTCCAATATAACAGGGCTTCGAAAACCATATGCACTATAGAATACACTTAGACTAGCACTTAGACTAGCAGACATGGCAATTGACATTGTGATCTCAGATATGCAAACACAAAGGAGGTGCAGCTGTAAGCACACACTAGTGATTGGAACATGGATTGTAAGAAGCATGAATGTAGGAAAATTGGACATTGTTAAGAAAAATGAAATGCATAAATATTAACATACTAGGTATTGGCAAAGTAAGATGGCTTGGCATGGGACATTTTGAATCAGATGATCATATGATCTAATGCGCAGGGGATGAAAAAGTGAGAAAAATGGGGTTGGTTTAATAATTTAAAAAGTCATTTTTAGATTCATCATGAAATACAATGTGGTGAATGCAGGATAATATCCATACACATACAAGGAAGTCCAGTAAATAACACTATCATTCAAACATGTATACCAAAAACTAGAATCAAAGAGGAGGAAATGGAAAATTTCTACCAACTTTTGCAGTCACAAATCAATTGAACATGCTATCAAGATGCATTGATAATAATGGGTGTCTGTAACTCAAAAGTTTGGGTTATAGAAAAAATAAAAATGTTCCTAGAAAAAATTGAAAATGATGTAGTTAAATCAGTCCTCAGGGGACATTTCACAGCAATAATCAAACATAAAAGTGGACAAAAGAATCAAATAAACACTATAACTCAATACCTCTATCAACCAGAAAAAGAACAATCCAACCCCACAGTATCTGGAAGAAAGGAAATTATAAGGGCAAGAGTTAAAACAAATGAGCTGGAAAATGGAAAAAAAAAACAAACCTCCAAAAAACAATTGAAACCATCAATAAGACCATAAGCTGGTTCTTCAAAAGCGTGATTTACAAAACAGTGGGTAACTTACCAAAAGAAAAGAAAAAGATGACATAAAGAACTTGATTAAGAAATGGTAGAAGTGACATCACAATAGAACTAGATTAAATTAAATAGATAATATAGGAATATTATCAAAAGCTACATTCTAACACGTTTGACAACCCAGAGGAAATTGACATTCCTTAAAACTCATGCCTTGCCCAGATAGATTTGGACAATGTAAACATTTTGAACAGACCTATCACAAAAGAATACAGTGAGCAAGTCATAAAAAGACTTCTCCCCACAAAAAGTCCTGGATGAAATGGGTTGCTTTATTCTACCAAATATTTAGAGAAAATCTATCACCAATTCTACATATTATTTCAAAATATACAAATAGAAGGGAGACTCACAGAATAATTCTATGAAGCAAGCATAACCCTTATAACAAAACTAGGCAAAAACATTGTCAAAAAGGATCACTCCAGACCAATATCTCTCATGGACATAGATGCAAAAATCCTTAACAAAACTAGTCAATAGAATTAAACAACACATGAAAAAAAATCATTAAGACCAATTGCAATTCATAATAAGTATGCAAGGATGGTTCAACGTATGAATAAGAAACACATGATCTTAGCAATTGATGCAGAAAGGCCTTTGATGATACCCATTGCTACTTCCTGCTTAAAGCACTCAGCCAAATAAGAACAGGAAAAAAAATCCTCAACATAATGAAAAATATATACTCAAAACAAGGAGTCAGAATAATTTTCTATGAGAAAAACTGAAAATGTTCTTGTGAACAGTGACCTGATAAGGGTCACTACATTCACTACTACCATTTAATATTGTATTGGAAGTACTTGCTAGGACAATACAATAAGAAAAGGAAATAAGGGATTGCCAAAAAAGTGATAAAAATGTCACTATATGCAGATGATATGAAAATGTACACAGAAAACCCCAAGGACTCAATAGAAAACCTATTAGAGCTAGTATACCAATTAAGTAGAGTGTCAGGATTCACGATCAATATGCAAAAGTCAGTGGGATTCCTCTACAGTAACAAAGAAAACACAGGGAAGGAACTAATAAAGCATTATCATTTATAATGATCAACCACAAATTGAGATACTTAGGAATAAACATAACTACCCAGAAGAAAACTACAAAACATGACTTTAAGAAACATGCATGGGATGTTCTTCAGAATAGATCACATTTTAGGACACAAGACAAGCATCAATAAATTTAAAAGCATAGAAAGAATATAAAACATCTTCTCAGACAACAAAGCTACAAAATGAGAAATTAACAACAAGATGATAAAGGAGAAAAAAACCTATATATTTGGAAGCTGAACAACACCTTGCTTGAATATGAATGGGTATTAGAAGAAATAAAAATTGAAATTTAAAAGGTTCTTGAAACAAATTACAATAAAAAATATCACTTATCAGTACCTCTGGGAAACAGCCAAAACTGTAATCATATGCTGGTTTATAGCAATAAGCAAACACATCAAAAGGCAGGGAAAAATGATCATTGATATTTCTAACCCAACATCTAAAACAAATTGAAAAAGAACATCAAGAAAACCTGACATCCACTAAAAAACTTGAAATTATAAAAATTAAAGCAGAAACAAATGAAATAGAAAACAGAAAAACAGTTGAAACCATCAACAAAACTAGGAGTTGTTTCTTTGAAAAGTTGAATAAAATTGACAAACCCCTAGCAAAACTAGCAAAGGAAAAGAAGAAAAAGATACAAATAACCTGAATAAAAGATGAAATGGGCAATGTCATGACAGAACCAAATAAAATAAAAAGGCTAAAATTGAATATTTATTATAAAAACTATAAAAACAAATAGGAAATTACAGAGGAAATAGGCAAAAACTTAGAAATTCACAGCTTACTTAAATTGACACAAACTGAAATTGAAAACCTCAACAGACCCATTATAAAAGAAGAAATTGAAAAGGTAATTAAAAAAACTTCTAACCAAATAAAGCCCTGGACAAGATGAACAAGTGAATTTTATCAAGCATTCAGAGGAAAACTGTCACAAATTCTACATAAACTATTACAAAAAATAAAGAGAGATGGAATTCTCCCAGATTCATTCTAGGAAGCAAACATATCCTTGATACCAAAGCCAGGTAAAGACAGCACCAAAATAGAAAACTATAGGCCAATAAATCTCATGAACATCAATGTAAAAATCCTCAATAAAATCCTGGCCAATAGAATCCAGTAGTATATTTTAAAAAATTACCATGACCAAGTGGGATTCATAAGAGTTATGCAAGGATGGTTCAACATAAGAAAAACAATCAACTCAATCCATCGCATTAACAAAGCAAAGAACAAGAACCACATGATCCTATCAATTGATACAGAAAAGACGTTTGACAAAATTCAACACCCTTTCCTGATTCAACAAAATAGGAGTTAAGGGGAATTTTGCTACCATAGTAAAAAGTTCATATGCAAACCCAAGATAGAACATTTTTCTCAATGGAGAGAGATTAAAAGCATTCCTCTTGAGAACAGGAACTAGGCAAGGATGCACCCTATCACATCTCCTATTCAATATTGTACTCGAAGTCTTAGTGATTGCAGTAAGACAAGAGAAGGAAATAAGAGATATCCAAGTTGGCAAAGAGGAGGCAAAATTATGCTATATGCAGATGATATGAAAGTATAATTAAAAAACCCTAAAGTCTCAGCAGAAAAATTGCTGGACATGGTTGACCACTTCAGCAAAGTGGCAGAATACAAGATCAACATACAAAAAATCAGATTTCTCTACAGTGACAAATACAGAACTGGAGCTAAGAAAAACAATACCATTCACAATAGCTAATCAGAAGATTAAATACTTGTGAATAAATCAAACCAGAAGCACAAAGGGTTTATTTAAAGAAAATTAAAAAATATTACTACAAGAAACAAAAGGAGACATGGAGAAATGGAAGAATACACCTTGCTCATGGTTAGGAAGACTCAATATTGTGAAAATGACAATCCTTCATCAAAGACAATCTACACATTCAATACAATCTCAATACAAATTCCATTCTTCAACAAGATGGAAAAAGCAATCTCTAATTTCATTTGGAATGGAAAGAGGCCCCAAATACGCAAAGAACTTGTTAAAAAGAGAAACAAGGTAGGAGGCATCTCACTCCCTGATTTCAAATCCTACTGCACTGCTGCAGTGGTCAAGACAGTGTAGTTCTCATACAATGGCAGACACAATTGAGACCCCAGAAATCAGCCCATCTACCTATGATCAACTGATTTTTGACAGGAAGATGAAATCAGTTAAGTGGGGAAATGATGGCCTTTTTAAACAAATGGTGCTGGCAAAATTGGAAAAAATAACTGCAGAAAACTCAAGATCCACACCTCACTCCATACACAAAAATAAACTCAAAAGAGACCAAGGACCTAGGACTAAAACCAAGGACTATAAACTTCATTAGAGAAAAGCATAGAGGAACCTTACAAGCCCTAATCCACAACAGAAACAGTCTTTGAAGAAAAACCTACAAGCAGGAGAGGATAAAATAGATGAATGGGACCTTCTAAGAATCAAATCCTATAAACATCCAAAAAGTTCTCCAACAGGGTAAAAAGGGAAGCCACAGACTGGGAAGAAGTATTTGGAAAAGACATGTCAGATAAGGACCTTATATCTAGAATTTGTAAAGTACTCGAGCTCCACAAGATAAAGGTAAACAACCCACCTGAAAAATGGACACAGGATATGAACAGACACTTCACCAAAGAAGACATTCAGATGGCAAACAAACATATGAAGAAATGTTCAAAATTCCTAGCTCTAAGAGATGTGCAAATGAAAGCAACTAGGAGATATCATTTTACCCCAGTAAGAATAGCAAAATTTAACAGAACAGTAAACAACAAATGCTAGTGAGGATACAGAGAAACTGGAACCCTTATTCACTGTTGGTGACAGTGTAAAATGTTGCAACCATTATGGAAGGCAGTATGGTGCTTTCTCAAAACGTTGCAAATAGAAATACCATTTAACCCAACAATTCCACTACTTGGAATAGACACTAAAGAAACCATAACTACACCTGATGTAGATATATGCACACCCAAGTTTACTGCTGCTTTGTTCACAATAGCAAAGAGTTGGAAACAACCCATGTGCCCACCAGCAAACGAATGGATAGAGAATCTGTGGTACATTCACACAATGGAATACTATGCTACACTGAAAAACAAGGAATTCAAGAATTATTACACAACATGGGTGACCATGGAGGACATTATGCTGAGTGAAATATATCAGTCACAAAAAGACAAATACTGCATAGTGCCACTGTTATAAAACAGGACTGGCATGGGGGTTGGAGGAAACTAAGAAAAGAGGAGATAAATAATCTACATGGCATTAAAACTGACGAGGGAGAGAACTGTACAAAGGGAATATATGATTGGGTAAATATTGGCATGACAAGACTTCAGAATAAGGGCTGCATAGTAAAGTGGTTGGGAGGTGGGGAGGAAGAATGGACTGTATAACAATGAAAGAATATCTCCCTCCCCCCCACCAAAAAAAAACACAGCGATCTGGGGTGGAGGTGGGGCAAGGAGAAAATTGTGCAATAATGAACAATTGGTATCCCCAGTTCTTTATAAACTTTCATTAAAGTCTAAATTAAAAAAAGAAAGAAACAATGAGACCTAAATAAATGGAAAAATATTTCCTATTCATAGATTGTTGTTGTTAGGTGCTGTTGAGTCAAGTACAACTCATAGTGAACCTGTGAACAAGAGATTTGAATCCTGCTCTATCCTGCACCATCCTCACACTTCCTGACACTCAAAAGCCCGCCCAAGCATCAGTTAAAACGTCAATATAAACAATTAAGGCCCTTCCTCTCTTCACACTTCCCAGGATCATAACCTTCTCCAAGGAATATCCCCTCCTAGCAACATGCCCAAAGTATGATGAAGTTTCACTTCTTGCCTGCACAGAGCACCCTGGATACACTCTCTCAAAGTTCAATTTGTTTGTTCTTGAATAAGCAAAGCACTTCTCAAAAACAAAAATGAAGTGTGAGGCATAGAACATTCTGATCTCAAATTCTACTATACAGTTATACTAACCAAACAACACGAGATTGCTACAGTGACAGACACATAAATTATTGGAACACAATCAAGCAGCCAGAAATAAACCCACCTCCCTACGGTAAATTTGTGTTTGACAAGAAAACAAAATCTCTTAAATGTGGAAATGACAACCTCTTCAATAAGTGCTGCTGGCAAAACTTGACTTCTACCTGCAGAAACCTGAAATAAGATTGACATCTCACATCATACACAGAAATCAATTCAAGATGGATCATATACTTAAGGGTAATACCCCAAATCATAAAAATCATAAAGAAAAAATGGGATGAAACTTAGAAGACCTAGACTATGGTAAAAATAGAATGGCAAATACAATCAGAAATTTTATTCAGGAGAGGATATGATTAATGACTGAGAACTTCTAAAGATTAAATTCCTGTGTAAAACTTTTTCTAATAGGATGAAAAGAAAACCTGCTCACTACTTAAAAACATTTGACAATGCTGTCTCAGAAAATTATCTCATAACAAATGCTTACATAACACTACAGGACCTCTACAACACAAATACTGACAACCCAACTATGAAATAGGCAAAAGACATGGAAAGACTTTTCACAGAAGACATTTGGATGGCCAATAGACACATAAAGAAATGTTCCAAATCACTGGCAATAAAAGAGATGGAAATCAAAACCACAATGAGATATTATCTCACTCAAGTAGCATGGCACTGCTAAACAGGACAGCAAGCAATAAATATTGGAGTGGATGTGGAGAGATTGGAACTGTCATCCACTCTTGGTGAGATTGTAAAATAAAATAAAAAAAAAAAAAACCCAAAAAACAATCTGGAAGGTAGTTTGGTATTTCCTCAAAAAGCTGCCAAGACATGGAATTGGAGAAGAAAAGAGGAAGAACTCACATGGCATTCATCAAGCTGAACAACTGAAAAATAAATTCAACCATCATGTTGAAATACTGAGAGATTCTATTGGCAAAAATCTTGAGTGACCCAAGAAACATTCAAAGAAGATGGAGCGAAGACACTGAATCACTGTACTAAAGAGAACTGGCTGACATTGGAATATTTCAGTAAGTGTTTTATGATCGAGAGCCAATGGTAATGAAGGAAGACATTGAAGCTGTACTGAAGGCACTGGCGATAAACTAAGGCCCCAGGAATTGATGGGATAGCTATTGAAATGTCAAATGACAAATGTAACCCTGGACTCACCAGTCTATACCAAGAAATTTGGAGGACAATCAACCAAGTGGAATAGATCCATGTTTGTTTCCATTTCCATAATAGGTGATCCAACAGAACATAGAAATTATGAAACAGTCTCAGTAATACCACATTCAAGAAAAATATTGCTGAAAGTCAATAAAAAACAGCCAGCACAGTACATAGACAGGAAACTTCCAGAAGTTCAAGCTGGATTTAAAGTGGCTGTGGCACCTGGGATACTATTGCTGATGTTAAATAGATTCTGGCTGAAAGCAAAGAATACCAGAAGAATGTTCATTTGTGCATTATTGACTATGCAAAGGCGTTTGACTGTGTGAATAGTAACAAAGTATGACTAAGATTGAGAAGAACATTTAATTGTGCTCCTGTAAGACCTATATCCAAGTCAAGAAGCTGCTGTGTGAACAAAGCAGTGGGATACTACAAAGTTTAAGAGTAAGAAAGCCATATATCTGGGTTGAATGCTTTCTCCGATACCTATTCAATCTGTATACTGAGAAAATTATTCAAGAAGCTGGATTTTATAAATAAGAATGTGACATAAGGATTGGGGAAAGACATTAATAACCTTTGTTATGCAGAAGACACAGTATTGCTTATTGAAAGTAAGGAAGGCTGAATTACTTGGTACAAAAGATCAAACACAGCAGCCAATAATATACATTGTATCTCAATATCAAGAAAGCAAAAATTCTCACAACTGGACCAATCATAAGAGATGGAGAAAAACATTGAAAGTGTCAGCAACTTCATTTTACATGAAACCACAAACAATACCCTTGATACCAGTAGTCAGGAGATGTATTATACAGGTAAAGTCTATAGTAAGAGAACTCTCCAAGTTATTGAGGAACAATGATCTTAGTTTGAATATTTAAGGGTGTCTGATTCATATTGCTTTGTTTTGTTGTTTTGAATCACTTGCTATGTGATTGAGAGCTGGATAATGAATAAGGATGACAGAAGAAAGATTGATGCCTTTGAACTATGGTTTTGGAGAAGAGTGCTAAATAACCCATAGACAATGAAAAAAAAAAAACAGAAGAAAGTTTTGTCTTTCATATTTTAGGCATGTTTTAAGAAGAGGCT
Source organism: Elephantulus edwardii (assembly GCF_000299155.1). Taxonomy (NCBI): domain Eukaryota; kingdom Metazoa; phylum Chordata; class Mammalia; order Macroscelidea; family Macroscelididae; genus Elephantulus; species Elephantulus edwardii. The sequence goes on from NW_006399770.1 coordinate 24,442,942, forward strand.
ATTCTTTTTTTTTTTTTTTTTTTTAGAAGAGGCTATTCTTGAAAGAAGGAAATTATGATTTGAAATAGGCAAGTGGCAAAGGAAATGAAACTCTAAACCAGGTAGATTGACACAGTGACTGCAGCAATGCATTTGAGTGTGTCACAGATTATGAGGATAGGATTCATATCTGTTGTTCATACAGTTGCTATGAGTCAAACTTAACTTAATTACACCTAACAACAACAACAATAACAACCCTACTATAGGTATGTCACAGAAATGTTTGGAGCAAGTACAACCAGAGTGCGCCATTGCACAGATTTTGGGCATGTTGTTAGGAAACATTACTTCTTGAAGAGAGATATACTGCTAGGATAGGAGGAGAGTCAGTGAAAAGAATACCCTAATTCCAAGTAACCCTATTTACTTGGAAAAGTAACTGCAATTATAGGCTCAAATATATCAGAAATAATGAGGATGGCACAGGACAGGACAAATATGTTGTTCATAGGGTTGCTCTTCAGAACTCAAACTGACATCATTACTTCTCAATAATTTGGAGAAGTGCCTAACTGAAGATTTTTCCCAGTGCAATGTGTTTCTGTATTTTCTAACTGCTGGTATCAAGGATGTTAATTGTGGATCCAAACAAGATGAAGCTGTTGACAGTTTCAGTCTTCTCTCCATCCGTCATATCACTGCCTATTAGTCCAGAGGTAAGAATCTTTGTCTTCTTGACATTGAGATGCAATCCATACTGAAGGCTGCATTCTTTGATCTGCAACAATTTCTCCAAGTCTTCCTCATTTTCAGCAAGCAAGGTTGTATCATGGGCCAAACACAGGTTATTGATGAGTATCCTTTAAATACTTATATCACACTGCTCTTCATAGAGCCCTCCATCCTCGGAGGACATTATGCTGAAGGAAGTATTTCAGTCACAAAAGGACAGATACTGCATGGTGCCACTGTTGTAAAGCAGGACTGACCTCGGGGTTGGGAGGAGACTGAAAAGGATGGGTTCAATAATGTATACTGCATTGAAACAGATGATGGAGAAAACTGTTTAAGAGAGAAAATTATTAGGTATATTTGTCATGACAGGTGTCCAGAATGAAGGCTGTATAGTGGAGTGGACCTGAGGGGA
>NW_006399770.1:24444207-24445758 GCF_000299155.1 Elephantulus edwardii
TTTTTTAAATTTAAAAAAATAAAAAGAATTTCTAGGAGTTGTGTCTCTTTGGAATCGAGTCTTTTGGTCCTTGGTTAACAAATCATGACAGCGGAGAAGTGACATATGGGAACTTCCAAGGAACAGCTGGTTTTCTTCTAGAGGTGGTACCCTGAATTTGGATTTCTAAGCTCTGAAGAAGAGAATAAATAATCCTTATATGTAAGAGAGTACATTCCTATTTAATAAAGCAATCCACTTGTTGTATCTCTGTTATAGAGGCACTAGATAACTAAGATGCCATTCTAGAAATGTTTTCAATTACGTATGGTTGTTTTTAGTTATAATAATTTTACATTAGGGAGCTCTGGTGGTCTAATGGCAAGAAGCTGCACTGCAAATCCCACAGGCATGTGGTTTGAGGCCTCCAGATGCTCTGAGGGAGAAGGATGGACAATCTTCTCTCATGCGATTAACTACCTCTGAAAACCTGTTGGGGGGTCAGCTGTGAGTCGGTTCTAACTCAACTGTTCACAATAACAACAACAATCCTACATTGGAAATATCCTAAATTTTCATGATCTAGTAATAGATAAATAATTGTACTTCATCCATAAAATGTACTACTTACTTCTTGGCTAAATCTTAAAACATCACATAAAATAGAGGGAGTCAGATTAACAAAAACCCTATATAATGTATGGAAATATTGGGAAAAGCCAAATTACAGAGATAAAAATCAATGTTTTCCATGGGCTGGAAATAAAAGGAAGAAATTTATTACAAAATAATAAGAGAACACTTTCTGAGATTGTTCTATATGAGAATGTTCTATATCTTGATAATGATGGTGAGTATAGAACAACATGCATTTCTCAAAACTCAAAAAGTTATATGTGCATAAAAAGTATAGTTACTGGAAAAAATCTATTATGTATATTTCTTTCTAAGAAAGTTCTCCAAAGTTAGTGGCTTATAATTATGATATTCCTCTGGTGTTCTCTGCTTTCAGCTAAGATCCATCTAACCATCAGCTACAATATCCCTAGTACCATGACCCCTTCTAAACTCAACCTGGACTTCTGGAAGTTCTCTGCTGATGTGCTGATCCAGTCATTTTTTTGGATAATCTTCATTAAAATGTTGCTTGCATGTGAAATCAGTGAGATTGTTCTATAGTTTCCACAGTCTGTTGGGTCACCTTTCTTTGGGATAGGCACAAATACAGATCTCTTCCAGTCAGTTGGCCAAGTGGTTGTTCTCCAGATTTCTTAGCACAATTTGGTGAGGACATCCAGGGCAGCATCTGTTAGCTGAAATATGTCAAGTGGTAAACCATCTATTTCTGGAGTCTTACTTTTTGCCATTTCCTTCAAAGCAGCCTGAACTTCTTCTTTCATCACCATAGGCTCTTGCTCATATATTGTTTCATGAAATTCTTCTGTGTCTGCCAATTCCTTTCGATACAGTCACTCAGTATATTCTATCTTCTTTTAATACTTCCTGGATCATTTAACATTCTGCCGAAAGCATCCTTGATTATAGCAACTCGAGGTTTGAATTTTTCTTCAG
>NW_006399770.1:24446948-24447745 GCF_000299155.1 Elephantulus edwardii
CTCTATGAGGTGGATTGATTCAGTGACTGGGATAATTGGGATGGGAGTGTCAGAGACAGTGCGACTGGCACAGGACAGAGCGGAGTTTAGAGCTGCTGTACATAGGGTCACTATGAGTCGCAAGCCACTTGACCGCACATAACAGCAACAACAGTGGCTTATAATAATAAACATTCATTATTTCACCTTTTCTGTAGGTCAGAAATTCATGCTCAATTTGAGTAGGTGCTTTAAGCTATAGATGCATTTAAACTGTGGACTGGAGCTGGCTGAAGGTTCAATGGGTTAGAATTAAGTCTGAGCTCACTCACAAGGTTGTTGGCTGACTAACTAGCTCTTATCCAGAGACCTTATTTATTCTTTGCCACGTGGGCATCTTTGCAGGGAAATTCACAATGTGATAACTAACTTTCTAAAAAATGAGCCAACAAGAGATAGAGATAGTAGCTCCCAAGGAAAAAACACAAACACATTGAAGTGACAAACCATCACTGGCTTTGTCCCATTCTTTAACGTGAAACATTAAAACCAGCATATACACAAGGAGGCTTACATTAAGAAAAGTATGTCAGGAGAGATCCCACTGAAAGCAATTTTAGAGATTTCCTACAACATAGGTGCATTAAGACTGACTTGAGAAAGAGGAAGAGAAATACGACTAAATTCAAAATACTTCATGGCAGGGGAAGTCCTTCAGTGGGATAAATTGACAATGATTGCAACATTGGGCCTAGATACAGCAATAATTGTGAAAATGGTGCTTTGTTCAAGTGTATGACAATAGAAACTGGGCAAAG
>NW_006399770.1:24448286-24464701 GCF_000299155.1 Elephantulus edwardii
TGCCATTCCCTATCACTCCTCCCTGAGAGAGACTTCACCCTGAGTCATAAGGAAAAGGGGATGGCGTATTCTCTTAGCTACTTCCTGCTGAAAAGGGACTCTGTGGGTTTCAGGGTGAAGATCTTCTCTCACTACTCTAAAGGGCCCCTTTGGCAGTAGGAAACACATACTGTTTAATAGCAAATTTTAGGCCATGGCAACAAACACAGCTCTCAGGGTTGAAGGGAAAAGTGACGACACCAGTTATTATTATACATATCTATATGAGGAGTTTCAACCCAAAAAGCAAACCAAACAGGCAATCAGTTAAGAGCAAGCCAGTCAATACTATGCTGTTGGATTACTGGAGAAATTTCAGAAAGCTGTAAGAATTTTGATTCATAACTTTTTGTCTAATGAGAAATTCTAAGTTCCAGAGGAAGAAATTTCTATAGCAAATATTGTTCCGCCAAATCTATTCATTTAAAAGTCATAATGTACTTACTGATATGAAAAGAAAATAATATTTTTTTTTCTCTTGTACATTAATATAATGGAGTAAGAGTTCTTTCTTAACTCGGGTTTCCCTTTGGGTGAGTTTCTTCAAATATACCATTAATTTGGATGCCTCCAAACTGAAGAAAAAAAGAAAAGAAATAAATTTTATATATTTTCAGTGAAGAATAGAGACCTTTTTGCTTTGGCAAGTTGGGGTTTTTTTGTTTGTTTTTGTTTTTTGGTCTGTTTGTAGGGAAGGCATTTGGCGCACTGTGGCCTGGGTATTCCTGTGGTCTGTATATGCTCATCCTGTGGGCACTTTTATACTAGTTCATTTACAAAGTTCGTACATATTGTTTTTCACTCTGTATCTTTCCCATTTCCCATGTCCTTTACCCAACCCTCCCAGTAAATTGTGTTACCCTTTGTTTACTCTCCCTCCCCCAAGCCCCTTTTCACCTCTCTGCTCCCACCCTCCCCCCTTGGCTCTTCATACACATTCTATAATAATGGTTTCATACAGTATTTGTCCTTATGGAACAGAGTTAGATTACTTCGCATTATGCTTCCAAGTCCCTTCCTGTTTAGGTGCTGACTTACAAAAGCCCTACTTCCTGCATGCTGCATTGTTATTCTATCATGTGAATGTACCATAATTTCTCAATCCAATTGATTATGGTTGAACATTTGGGTTGTTTCCATGTTTTTTTCAATGATGAATGAAGTTGCTATGAACATTGGTTCCTGTTTGTGCCTTATTTTTCGTTTTCTTGGGATATATTCCAAGCAGTAAAATAGCTAAGTCATATGGAATTTCTATGCCCAGCTTTTGGAGGAAACACCAAACTGCTTTCCAGAGTTGTTGTACCATTTTACAATCCCACCAACAGTGAATAAGAATTCCTATCTCACCACATCTCTAATATTTATTACTTGTGTCCTGTTAAACTTTGCCACTACTACTGGAAAGAGATGGTATCTCATTGTGGTTTTGGTTCATAATTCTCTTATCACTTGCCAGGGATTTTGAGGATTTCTTCATCTAACTGTTGGCCATCTGAATATCTTCCTCTGTGAAAATTATTTGTCTATTTTTTGCCCATTTTGTAATTGTGGTACAAGTCTTTTTCTTGTGGAGGCCCTGTAGGAGTCTGTAAACTTTCGATATGAAACCCTTGTCTAAAACTGTATTGCCAAATCTTTTATCTCCATTCAGTAGGTTTTCTTTTTACTCGGTTGAAAAAAGCTTTTGATGCACACAGGGAGTCATCAACAACCTGTGTTATGCAGATGACACAACCTTCCTTGCTGAAACTGAGGAGGACCTGGGGCACTTGCTGCTGAATTTCAAGGACTGAAGCTCAACATCAAGAAAACAAAGATTCTCACCACTGGACCAATTGGCAACATCAGTATGAATGAGGAAGAGATTGAGATAGTTAACAGTTTTAGTTTGCTTGGCTCCACAGTCAACACTATTGGTACCACCAGCCAGGAAATTAAGAGATGAATTGCATTGGGAAAGTCAGCTGTCAGAAACCTCTCTAGAGTATTGAAGAGCAACTATGTCAGACTGAAGATTGATCTGGGCTATCGTCTTCACAATTATGTGCTATGCATCAGAGAGTTGGACAGTGCCTAGGGATAATAGAGAATTGATGCCTTTGAGCTGTGGTGCTGGAGAAGAGTGTTGAATACACCATGGACTGCTAGGAGAATAAACAGGTTTGTCCTAGAGAGGGTGAAACCAGAATGCTCCTCGGAGTCAAAGATTTTGAAGCTTCTTCTGACATACTTTGGACATGTTGCAAGGAGGGACTGGTCCTTGGAGGGGCCATCATATTTGGGAGAGTGGAGGGATGACACAGGAGAGGAAGACGCTTGATGAGATGGATCGATTCTGTGATTGGTGTGGTGGGAGTGAGTGTGTTGGAGACGATGAGGTTGGCACAGGATAGAGCAGGGTTTAGGACTCGATGGCACATAACAACAACAAGGTCCTGTTCATCAATTTTATCCTCTCCAGATTGTTATTTCTGGCTGAATTTAACAGTCTGTTTTTACTAAACCATGTAAGCTCAATGTCAGTTTGTCTCTGATGAACTTTATGGTTTGGTGCTTTACTTGCAGGCCTTGAGATGATTTCTGTGTGTGGTGTGAGATGTGAATTCTGTTTCAGCTTTCTATAGTTAGCAGTCAGTCCAGTTATGCCAGCACCATTTGTTGAAGAGATCGTTATTTCCCCATTAAATATGTTTCATTTCCTTGTCAAGTATCAGTTGACCATAGATGGGTCCATCTCTGGGTTCTCAATTCTCTTCCATTGGTGTATGTGCCTGTCATTGTACCAGTATCATGCTGTTTTTCTGTGTAGTAGGGTTTGAGGTTAGGGAGTGCTATGCCTCCCACTTCATTTTTATTTTCACAAGTGCTTTGTTTATTAGGTGTCTCATTCTTTTATAAACCTGATAATTTCCCTTTCGATATCCTTGAAAAATGAATTTGATATCTTTGTTGGGGTTACATTTAACATGTAGATTGCTTTTGGTAGGATTGCCATTTTTACACTACTGTCTTCCTACCCATGAACAGGGTGTATTTTTCCATTTATTTAGGTCTTTTATTGTGTCTCACATAAATGTTCTGTAAGGTATTTTCTTAGGTCTTTTGTGTCTCCAGTTAGGTTCACTCTCAAGTATCTTAATTTGTGGTTGGTATTGTGAACGGTATTGCTTTCTTGGTTTCCTTCTCTGAGTTATCTTTGCTACTGTAGAGGAATTCCACTGAGTTCTAGATATTGATCTTATATCTTATGTGGCAAGTCTTTTAAATCACTTGGTTACATCTTTGTTTTTAATATAAGTTAGTAGGAAACCAAGGACCATATACATTCCTCTCTTAAAAAAATAAAATTTTTATTTTATACCAGTTTACTTACAAAGTTTATACACATTGTTTTCCCACCAGAACTTTTTCATTTCCTTTACACACCCTTTCCTGCCACTCATCAAATTGTGTGACCCTATGATTACGATCCCCTAGCCCATCTTCACGCCTCAGCTCCCACTGTCCCACTCTTATATCCTCATACACATTTCACTACTTATCTATTTGTACAATAATGGTCTCCTTTGTACCAGTTCTTTGAACAAAACTTACTACATGGTAGTAGTCAATATTTGCCTCACTAACTACTCACTTTTCTATTCTTTTATCATAGCAATGTTTATCCTTAATTTTAGTTCTACTCTTGTCTTAAAGGTTACCAATTTAAAGTTGTTGTTGTTGTTGTGTGTGTGCTTTTTTAATTTTAAAAAAATCAAGAAAACAACCTGATTATTGTGTATGATTAAAAATCTAATTACCCACAAGTTAACACTGTATTCTCAAACCATCTGGAGAAGTTTGGAGGAGGTGGAGGAAGATTATGTATACATATATTTTTTTAATTCACAGACACTCTATAAAGGAAGCTGAGATAATAAGCACAATTTAGTTACCAAGAAGCAGAGTTGTCTTTTAGTAAAGTTGAAAATGAAATTTCAATCAATTTATTTGCTGATAGTATTTTTCACCAAATAAAATTATATGAAAACATAGAACTAAAAAAGGAGAAATTAGACTCAAGAGGTGATAGCTTTAAAATGGAGATAATTGGCTAGATTATTTCAGTTAGAGCCAAATGGGGAAATATTTAATACCTGAGGTATCTCGAATAATGACCTGTTAATAATAAGAGTGTTCATTTATTAGATAGCCAGGACTTCCACAACCAGGTCAATAGATGTGCATGGCACAACCCCAGTGCTCAATCTGTAGATTTAAACATAAGTAATAAATCACTATTAACCAATTAGAGTGATTTGCACACAGCAGTTTATTTACTTTTTACTACAATCCCAAGAGTTGGACGTGGCAATATTCTTTCTACATCAAAGGAAATTGAGGCAGAGAAATGAGATGCTATCCCCACACTGGTATACACTGAAGCTGAAATTAAATCCAAAATCTCTTTAAATCCTAAACCCAATTCTCTTTTCACTTAGCATATCTAAATGAAATGCCACTATTCAGTTAATTTAGATACTTAAACTCGTATCTACTGGATAAATAAAATTTGTTAGTTTCATTCCCCTCCTGCAATCTATGACTTAATTATATTTCTAAACTGAGGTAAAGCTATTTTTATCATGATGTAAACCAGCAAGAATCACAAAAGATTAAAATGTCAGAACAGTTAAATATCTAAAATATATTGAAATTCAAGGACATTCTAAAATATTAACGGTATGGAATATGTTCACAAAGTGAAAAATCTTAAATTTTAATGAGCATTAAAAGTTTTCCAGTAGTACAGAAAAAGAATAACTCACAATAACTTTGTTCTTATTTACTACACGTGTGCAATTTAATAAACATATTAGCTTTTAAAAATATAACTACATTATTATATTTTTTAATCTGATAACAATCATTTATGGTTGTATTTAAATATACCAAAGCAGGCCTCGCAGGCCTCATTTCTCTTTCAAAAGTTGATTGAAATAACTAAAAAAATTTATAATATCAGTGTAAAATTAAGAAAGGATCATCCATCAAGAAACATGAAGACATAATAAAATATAGAAGAGACTGCATTAGACTGAACATAGAAGCCTGCAGTACCAAGAAATATATAATCACATTAGGAGAAAAGGAGGAAAGAACAGTGTGGGTATCAAGGTTGCATTCTTTCTCTTGCAACCTTGACACACACTTGTCTTGATTTTAAACCATGCAGTGTTCTCTTCTTCTATTTCGACAACAGCTTCTTGGTCTAAATACAGGTTTTCTGTGTGCAGTCTTAAGTGTTCTAGGATTTCTATTCTTCTAATATTAACCACAGTTTGTTTTGATATAGAAGACACTATAGTCATCTTCCATTTTGGATTGTAACTTGAGCAATCAATCAAAGACAAGTTCCCTTGAGAGCAGGATCTACTGCAAGATGTTCTGTTAAAAATAATTCTCTTTCTATGTTGCTTTCTCTGTGAATGTATCTATTCAATCTGTATGCTGAGCAAATCATTTGAGAAGCTGGATTCTATGAAAAAGAATGGGCTATCAGGACTGAAGGAAGACTCACAATAACCTGTGTTATCCACACAGTCAAATGTTTTTGAGTAATCAATAAGACAGAATTAGACATTCTTTTGTATTCTTTACTTTCATTTAAAAATTGACAATTCTATCCCTAGTTTCATGGCCTCTTCTAAACTCACCTTGAACTTTTAGTAGTTCCCTGTGAATGTGTCTATTCAACCTATACTGCTGAGCAAATCATTTGAGAAGCTGGACTTTATGAAGAAGAATGGGACACCAGTGTTGAAAGAAGATTTATCAACAACCTGTGTTACGGGGATGACACAGCTTTGCTTTCTAAAATGGAGGAGAATTTGGAGTTGTAGCTGCAGAAGATAAAAGACTACAGCCTTCAATATACATTGACTCTCAACATTAAGAAGACAAAAGTTCCCACCACTGGATTAATAAACAGCATCATGATAAATGGAGAAAAGATTAAAATTGTCAATGGTTTCATCTTATTTGGATCAATAATCAACACTCTTGATTCCAGCATTCAGGAGATCAAGAGGCATATTTCAGTGGGCAAGTCCTTATTAGAAATGATGTCAGGTAGAATACTCAGGTTTGCCTGATGAAGTGCATGATCTTTTCAATCACTTGCTGTGCATCGAGAGATTGCTAGTGAACGAGGATGGCAGAAGAAAAAGTGATGCCTTCCTGATGATGCATTTGAGAATAGTACTGAATAGCCTGTAGACTGCCAAAAGAATAAGCTGGAATGTCTTGGATAAAGTGCAGCCAGAATGTACTTTGGAGGAAAGGATGGTGAGATATCATTTCACATACATTTGGGATGTTATTACTTGAAAATAAAAGGTAGAAAGTCAGCAAAAGAGAGGAAGATCCTGAACAAGATGAATTGACACAGTGACTGCAGCAATGAGCTTGAGTGCGTCAGAAATGATGGTGATGGCAAAGAATAGGACAGAGTTCAGTTTTGTTTGTTTATAGGAACACTAGGAGTCATACTCAACATGATGTCACTTTACAACAACAACTAATCACAGAAACCAGCAGAAATCTTCAACCTGGCACCTGACCCGTTAAATTTGGGACTTGCTACCCCTCATAGTTATATGAGTAATTTTTCACTTCCTTACAAACACAAATCTCATTTCTTTGAAATAAAATGCATCATCAGAGAGCTAGACAATGACTAAGGATGATAGAAGGAGAACTTATGCCTTTGAACTGTGTGTTTGGAGAAGAGTATAGAATATACCAATGGACGGCTAATAGAGCAAACAGGTTCATCCTGGAGAGGATTAAACCAGGCTGCTCCTGGAAGGAAAAGATTCTGAAGCGTCGTCTGACATACTTTAGACATGTTGCAAGGAGGGACCAGTCCTTGGAGAGGGATGTCATGCTTGGTAGGGTAGAGATACAGCACAAGAGAGGAAGACCCTCAATGAGATGGATTGATCAGTGACTGGGGAAATGGGGGTAGGTATATCGGAGACAATAAGATTGGCACAGGATGGAGCAAGGTTTAGGACTGTTGTACAAAGGGTTGCTATGAGTGCCAGGTGACTCAACAGCACATAACAACAACAACATAGACATATAAATAAATATATGGATCCATTTATATCATATTTGAAGAAACTATGTATTTAAACCTATCCATACATGTTTTATTAATAAAAACATAAGTATATTTTTGGTACACTGATCGATGTGCCCCTTCCATTCATAGTCTCTGATTTTGTAGTAAAGTACTCACTATATTAAGAATATAATATTAGAATGAGATATAAGCCCTATTCTAGCGGAGTCTTATATAAGCTTTTGGAAGCTCAATGCTCATACCCAGTTGTGACCTTCATTGTTCTAGGACTTAGGATCCAGCTGCACTAAAAGTAACTAAAAGTCTACAGGATCTTGACCAGCTATCTCAGCAATGCTAGTCTGCATCTATGCAGTCATGTGAGTCGTTTCTCTGACAGATCTGAGTTTCTGTGAGACCTTCCAATGAACCACAGAACCTGAGGAACCTAGAGGAGTGGAGGAACTGAATCAAGGAGGGATTATTGTATCAGAAATGATACAGTGGCACAGCAGATTCAACATTAGGAATATCATTGACTTCTGCCTTTTAGTAACTAGTCTGCCATTAATCTTAGCAGAATGGATTGTAAATGCATTTGGTGTCAGGTGTGAGCTTTTCTGAAAGGTCCAGTCTTACTGTAACAGCTGGGGAAACAGAGTTTGATAAGAGAATGAGAAACCTTTGGCCTCTGAATGGGATAAAGAATATCAGCAGATTAATGAAACTAGTGTGTTGCAGTCAGGTACCAAAGGCAAAAGTTGATTTTTGAATATTCAGTTAGTAGACCTAATGACCTAACTAATGAGAAACTGGTTAATTAGATGCATATGGAAATACAAAATGATAAGGCAAGAGCAAAACTTTCAATTGCTTGGTTTTTGCTATGAGTAGAAACAGCAAATACAAAGGAAAATAACATAAGACTAACATTCAGCACTCAACCAAGTCCTTCCAGAACAGAATTATGCTCCTTAACCTTAGGGGCTACTTCAAATGGAAAAAAAAAGTGGAATAACCTGGAAACACTACTCCAAACTGTGATCAACTAAAAGGTAGTCTGGGAGGCAAAGAGTCAAGATCAAGAAACTATTGTAACCAGTGTGTGTGGCACAGAGGAAATAAAGAAGTTTGTAGATTGCTATTGGTAACTTTCTAAGGAGCCATTACATTATGAAAATTAATTGTAAGAATGCCAAATTTAGTAGTGGCATGTGAAGTTCTGAATGTTGAAGAATGGAAGAGTAGGTCTAAGTTGATGCAAGACCAAGGACTATCTGTAGAAAGTCACTAATGATATTGCAAGATTCAGATACAGATTAACCCAGAAAGGACAATTACTTGACAGATTGGACAAAATCTGTAATTAGATTTGTTTATCCTTTGAAGGGAGATTGTCCTTTTCCTTTTCTAAATAACAAATGGAACACAGCAGAGGAAATAGCTGATGTTCTGCATTTGTAAGTCATTTTGGAAAGGCTTTATGGTGGTATGGCCATTCAGCCAATTAGTCTAAGATTTGTAGAGGCCTTGACAGAGAAGGAGGAAGCTCCTCAAGCAGGCCATCTCATTTAGCTTTCTTACTTGACAAGGCAGAAATTAGGGAAGCTTTGACAGGTGTATTGAAATACTTTCCTTAATGAGATTTAGGGAAACAAGAAACATCAGAGTGATTTGTACACAAAAAGAAGGCTATGGAAGGAAGGAACACATCAATTCATTTTAGCATAGACCAGCCCCCTGTCCTTTCCTGCCATTGGCCCTGTCCCACTTAGCATCATTTGCTTAGTAACTACATTCAGGAAAGTGTGAAAGCCATTTTATTTCTTGTGTTTTTTTCTCACCATATTTTTGAGAGTCAGTCTGGATTTGACCATTCCTATCAAACCAAGTATTTTGAGAAAAAAAAATCATGTGGTTTGTTTTTTTTTTAATGAAAAATCTTCTCTTCTGGCTAGAACTTTTTATATATACACTTATACATAAAGTTCAGAGTAAGCCACAATATAAATGTAAAAACAATACTATTAAAGGACTAGGAAAAAAGATGCTGTTCAAGTTTCAGCCACCAAGTCATATTTTCTCAGACAAAGGACACACTTTATATCTTATTGAGTGCAACAATGGGCCAAAAAACAGTATATTAAATGTACATATTATGTAATGGTCTGATAGAAAATTGGAATGGGCAATTGAAATATTTGTTATCTAAAATGAGGGGAATAAAGGTAAAAATAGCTGGCTCACTCACTTTCAGGAATGTGTACTCACATTCAACATGAGAGGGGCTAAATGGAGAAATTCCTGTTTCTCATGGATATCTGCAGAAGAGAGAATAGGGGAGGCTGCTGGTGCTACTAAACAATTCTTCCCCGCGTTACCTAAACTTGCTTTATTCTTGCCAGATGCTGTAGTTCTGTTCCAAGGATGCAGCTACTAGTGCCATTAACTACAGAGATTCCTAAGCAAACAACTGTAATAACCATCTTAAACTTGTATGCAAAATTTTCCAGTGGTATGATAGATTGGATTATACGTTCTTCTTTGCTTGCAAATCTAGACTTAAAAGTTAAAACTACTGTCCTTTCTCATGCTTGAGATAGCATGAGAAATTACATTGGTATACCTATGTAATTCTACCCAACACAAACAGTAATGGAGTAAAAGAGAAGCACTTGCCAGACTGGTCTTGCTACCTGTGATTTGGATCAGCACAGTACTTGAACCTGATATCCCTTTCCAAAAAGAAAATGTTTGGGTAAAAATAAATGAGAAATGGAAAGGAGAGATAATAGCTAAAGAAAAAAATTAATGACCCACACAAGAGAGGAAGATTCATCAACAATCTGTGTTATGTTAATGGTGGAGCTTTGCTTGGTGAAACTGAGGAGGACCTGAAGACTTTGCTGCAGAAAGACAAAGACTGCAGTCTTAATATAGGTTGAAGCTCAACACCAAGAAAACAAAGATTCTCGCCACTGAGCAAATTGGAAGCATCATTACAGATGGCAAAGAAACTGAAATTGTTAGTAACTTCAGCATGCTTGGCTCCACTATCAACACTACAGCTCAAAGGTATCAGTTCATTTTCTGTCATCCATATTCACTCTCAGACACATAGCAAGTGACAGGAAAGACTATGCCCTGAATCAGATCCACCTTAGTCCTCAAACTGACATCATTATTCCTCAATAATTTGGAGAGGTCCCTAACTGCAGAATTTTCTAGTGCAAGGTGTCTCCTTATTTTCTGACTGCCGGTACCAAGGATATTAATTGTGAATTCAAGCAAGAAAAAGCTGTTGACAGTTTCAATTTGTTCTCCATCCATCATGATGTTTCCTATCAGTCTAATGGTAAGAGTCTTTGTTTTCTTGACATTGAGATGCAATCAATAAAGGCTGCATTACTTTATCTTCTGGAACATGTGCTTCGAGTCCTCTTCACTCAAAACAAAGTTGTGTCATCTGCATAACAGATTATTGATGAGTTTCCCTCCAATCTTGATGCCACACTTTTCTCCATAGAGTCTAACTTCTCAAATATTTTACTCAACATCTAGATTACTTAGTGACTTTAAATTGGCTTTCAGGTAATGATGTAATTTGTCAGCTATGAAATGATGTAGTTATCCTACATTTTGTGATCTGATATGGTGATCATCAATTTTCACAGAATGATGGGTTTTGCATGTTTAGAATCTAATTATGTTGATAAGTAAGGAATGAATGTATTTGGGGGGGGAACAAAATTTAAAAAATTATTCCATGAATTAACTTTTCCTCACCAATATATATGTATAGATAGATAAAGATAGATGGATATCAAGGTTTAGTTAACTTTAAAATATACATGCATATATTCTAATTAAAAATACAGGCTCATCAGATTAATGAAAAATTTTGGCAGTAAGGTATTTGTAACCGCATTTGTTCAGGACAGTGCTGTTTTAACATTTGAAACACGAATACCCAGCAGTGTTCTATAGAAACTGCTTTTATCCTTAAATTTTTTTTTAATTGGCATCTCCTTGATATGCCAAAAATAATGAGCATATATTTTAAAAGTAGAAAATGAATTTGATAAAATATTTTCCTTGGCTAGAAATGTTTTCAGTAGTTCATTACCTGAAGAATAATTCCCTACTGAATGCCAGAGATCCTGTGCAAGATGTAGCCTGAGGCTAAATAATGTGTTCACCTTTTTAATCACAGTGACAGAAAGGAAATGGAAAGCAAGTTTACCAGTATTCAACAGGCAGTTTTTATTTTAATGGAGAGGAGTTGAAGCGTGAAAGGACAGAGTATCAGATAATTCAAAAACTATATTGTTTTGTTGGAGTGAGTATGGTTTTACATGAAGGAATTTCTAATATCTTAGAATTTACTACTATTCAAATAAGGAGACCGTTTTGTACCTGATGCAATTGGAAGTACTTGACATGCCATATTATCTATAGTCCACTTTTTTCCAGTGGTGTTTATTGTTGTTGTTGTTGTTGTTGTTATTGTTGTTGTTATTGTTGTTGTTTTGTTTTGTTTCCAAAGGAAATAGCATAGTTCTTTACAGAATTTAAATATTCCACATTTGATTGAAAGCTCTGGTAATGTAGTTCGTAAGAAATAGCATGGAAAACCAAAACACCACACTTTTCTTTCTGGTGGTTTCATTCCAGCAAGGACACATTGGAAGAAAGATAGGCTACCTTCTCCTGTGAAATTTGTGGTTGTTGTTTTTCGGTCTCATCAAGTGAACTAAGAAACATAGTGATCTCATGAACATCAGATATGAAACTTGTCCTAGCCTGCACCATCTTTACAGTCTTCGTCATATTCAAGTCCATTGTGGTAGTCATTATATCAATCTATCTTATTGATGATGTGTGGTTGTTGTTGTTGTTTTCTTTCACTGACACTCTACTTTTTCCAGCATGATATCTCTCTCGAAAAACAGTTTCTTCCTGAGGATATGCACAAAGTAAGTGAGACAACATTCCACCATCTTTTACTTAATGAATACTGTGATTACAATTCTTTCAAGATAACTTTGTTCTTCTGGAAGAACATGAGACATTCAATAATTTTTTTGCCAACAGTAGGGATAAGAGGCACTGATTCTTCTTTAGTCATCTTTATTCATTGTCCAGTTTTCAGATGCAAAGGAAGTAATAGAAAACACTTTGGCTTAGATGCAGCATACCTTAGTCTTTAAACTGACATTCTTGTTCTTCAGAATTTCAGAGAAGTCCTTATCAGAAGATTTATCCAGTGCAGCATGTCTTTTCACTTTAAAACTGCTGCTACCATAGGTATTGATTGATTGTATAGCTAAATAAAAGAAATTCCTTGACAATGTTAATTCATTCTCCACCTATCATGATGATGTCTTTTAATCCAATGGTGAAATTTTTTATTTTCTTGATGTTGAAATGTAACCCACATTTATGGGTAGTCTTCTTCAGTAGTGCTTCATCTCCTTCTCTTTCTACTGTTATCTACATAACAAAAGTTTTTGATGAGTCTTCTTCTAATCCTCACACTGCATTCTTCATATGATTCCTCTTCTTGAATGATTTGCTCAGCATTCATACTGAATAGGTATGGAAAAAGTATACAACCCTGATGAATACTTTATCTAATTTTAAACCATGTAGTGCTTTCTTATTATTTTTTAATAACAACTTCTTGATTTATGTGTCAGTTTCACCCGAGTATAATTAAGTGGTTTGGGATTCCTATTCTTTTCAATGCTATTTATAATTTCTTATGATTCACATAGTCAATTGCTTTAGAATAATCAATAAAACTAATGAAGATGTATGGAATAGACAAAGCCACTCTACAAAAATGAACTGATCAACACTGAACCATTAAAAGAAATAGAGTATGATCAAGAGTAGATGGTACGGATGGAAGAAGTCTAAGCTGCACTTAAGACACTGGGGAAAAAAGTAAGCCCTGAAGAATTGATGGAATATAAGCTGAGGTGTTTTAGGACACAGATGCAACTCTGGCTATTATCAGCACTGACTGTCAACAAATAAGGAAGACGGCTACTTGACAAACTAACTAAAAGAGTCATATTGCTTCCATTTCCAAAAAAGGTGATCCAACAGGATGTAGAAATTATTGGACAATGTAATTAATATCACATGCAAACAAAAGCTTGTGGATTTAAAAAAAATAGCTGGAACAGCATATCAACAGGGAACTGTCAGAAATTAAAGCTGGATTCAGAAGAGTCCATGGCACAAGGGATGTAAATGCTGATGTCGGGTAGATATTGGCTGAAAGCAGAGAGTAAATACTAGATTTTTAACCTTAAAAAACACTAGAAAATCAGTTAAGAGTTCGTTCCAAATCTACAGCAGTGAAACTTTGATTATGTGTTTGATAAAATAATGAGTCCCCATCACATTGTTTTTATAACTCACAGCACTATGAAAGATAAATTTGCAATTTTATTTTACTAGCAATTGTCTTTCTATTCTTATCCAGATTCCCTAACAAAGTAATTGAGAATTCAAACAAGAAGCAGTAAGATGTATTGTTGTTTTTAGATTCAATGGAGCTACTTCCACTTTATAGGGTATAGATTGAACAAATGAAATCAATTAAATATTACCTTATTCACCATCTGCACAATTCTTGGTGTATTTAAACCTGTTCCTATAATCACAGAGATAATCCAAAGGTTTTCTTCTTTTTTGTTGCCACTTTACTTTACCAAGTGTGATGTCCTATTCCATTAACTGATCCTTCCTGATAACCTGTCCAAAGTACATATGAAATGAGATTTCACCTTCCTCACTTCTAAGTTGTGTTTTAGCTGTACTTTTTCTAAGATAAATATTTGGTTTTCTGTAAACTCATAGTATATTAACTATTCTCTGCCTACAACTTAGGGAATTCTGATGGTTTTGTGGTATATAGTTGTGCTGCTAACTCCAAGGCATGTGGTTCAAATCCTTCAGGTGATCCTTGGGAGAAAGTTCCATGTGATTTACTGATTCTGAAATACTGCTGGAGGGTTAGCCATGAGTAGGATCCGACTCAGTAGTGCGTTTAACTTTAACACTAACAAACAATTGAAATAAAAGGCATTAATTCTTTGACATTCTTTATTCATTATCCAATCTTCAGAGAGATATATAACTTTTAACAATATTAACGTACTATTCATCTGTCTTGGAGAAGATGAATCAAGTTTCCCCTTGAAGGCTAGGGTTTTGAAGCTCTGTCTCACATACTTTCATCACATAACCATGGGAGATCAGACCATGGAGAAGGATATCATATTTGGAAGGGTGGAGGGACAGCACAGGAGGGGAAGACCAAGGATGTGATGGATTGCTACAGTGACTGGACTGGGCCCATGGGGGTCGGCATGTTGGAATTAATGAAATTGGCTCAGGACAGGGCACGGTCGCTATGGGTCATGGGCAGCTAGATGGCACATACCACCATAACAACATAATACACACACATTTAGCAAGCAGTTGAAAAGATCACAGCCTGGATCAGGCTTCTCTGGACTGACATTGTTGCTCTTTAGCATTCCTGGGAGGTACATGACAGCACACTTTCCCATATCAACTCATTTTTTTTCCTAATTTTTATTTCTTGACTGCTAGTGCCAAGAGTGTTGATTGTGGATCCAAACAAGGTGAAACTGTTAACAGTCTCAATCTCTTCTCCATGGTACTCTCAACTGGCCTAGTGGTAAGAATTTTTGTCTTCTTGATGTTGAGCTTCAATCCATACTGAAAGGTGCTGTCCTTGACCTTCTTACAGCAAACTCAAGTCCTCCTCAATTTTGGTAAGGAAGGTTGTGTTATCTGCATAACATAAGTTGTACACGAATCTTCCTCCAATCCCAATGCAACATTCTTCTTCATAAAGTCCAGCTTCCAAAACGATCTGTTCTACGCACAAATTGAAAAGTTATGGAGAAATGATCAGTTCCTGACACAGGCCTTTATTTTTTTGTTAATCCTTAATGAGTCCCAAAGTTTTTGACAAGTTTTTGTTCAGGTAGTTTCCATTTAAAAAGGACTGATTTTAAAAACAAATAGTGTAAAACTGTTACATGGCAAAGAAAATAATTGGTTCACACTTCTTTCCTTCTGAAAGTTTTACAGTACATTACCATTAGCCAGTCTTTTACTACTAAACTTAAATGGCCAAATGAAACAAACAGTTCTAAGACTGTTCTTCTGTCACTAGTTAAGATTTAGGTGACCATAGTTTATGGGTAATACTCAGCCTTCTGAGCAGACTTGATCTTGCCAGCTCCAGTAGTCTTTTTCCCCTTGCTTTGATGACACCTCACAGCAACAGTCTGGATCACGTCACAGAAAAAATAACCCAAAGGAGGATAGTCAGAAAAGCTCTCGACACACATGGGTTTGCCAGGAAACATAGGAACAATGGCAACATCACCAAACTTTAAGAAATTGGGAGGGTCTTCCAGCTTCTTAACAGAATGGTGATCAATCTTCTCTTTCAGCTCAGCAATGTGAGCTGCATGACAATCCAGCACAAATGCATAACCAGCACTGATTTGGACAGAATGGTGTAAAATGATCACTTGAGTAGTGAAGCCAGCTGCTTCTATTAGTGGGTCATTTTTTTTTTTCTGTCACCTGCCATGTTGCCAAGCTGAACATCTTTTACAGAGATAGTCAACATTGAAGCCAATATTGTGAACAGGCAGAGCTTTCCTCAAAGGCTTTTGATGCATTTCAACAGATTTTACTTCAGTGGTAACATTGGGGCAAATATGGCCATCATGACAAACTTGATAATAACTGTCTCTACTCTAACCACAGGAAAAGTACTATTACCACCAATCTTGCAGACATCCTGGAGAGGCAGACACAGTGTCTTCTGCTGGACCAGCTGGTGACAGGATACAGTCCAAAACTTCAAGCAGAGCGGTTTCACAGGCACTATCATCCTTCTGGGTGACTTTCCATCCCTTGAATCAAAGCATATTAGTTCTTTGCATGCTGCTACCACTCCAAATTGGCACAAACGCCAACTGTATGTCAGAGTTGTGGCCAATTTTCTTGAGGCAGACTTTCTTAGAAGCCAAGAAAGCTTAAGATACAAGCTGACAGATCATGGGTTGGACAATGGAAGATATTTTCTGAAGGGACTTGGCAGATGAGAAGGGTTATCCTGGTGGAGGGTGGAGCTGGGAAGTAAGTGGGTCAAGGCTCTGGGCTAAGAGTGGGGTCAACACTGTAACTAATGCTTAACTCC
>NW_006399770.1:24466391-24499748 GCF_000299155.1 Elephantulus edwardii
GAGTCGACGGCACATAACAACAACAACAACAACAACAGACTTTCTTAACAATTTCGTAATTTCTCTTCTGGCTGTAAGGAGGCTTGAGGGGAATATATTTTATTAACATCAATGATTAGTTACCAAACACGCAGTGTGTAAGCTAGAAGGGCATGCTCATGGGTCCACCCACTCTTTGAGCTATAAACCTTAAATTTACCAACACCAGCAGCAACTATAAAGTCAGCCTGTGATGTTCCTTTAATCATTTTTTATAAAGTCTGTGTGCCTGGGGTATCAATGATGGTCATATAGTATTTGTTGATCTGAAATTTCTACAGGGAATTATTAGTGGTAATGCAATGCTGACATTCAGTTTTCAGTTTACCCAAAACTCAGGCATATATGAAGGAGCCCTTTCCCATACAAGCAGCTTCCTTCTCAAATTTCTCAATGGTTCTTTTGTGGTCCCACTACATTTAGAGGTGAAATGGCTGCCTAGTAGTGGTGGACTTGACTGAATCTATATGTCCAATGAAGATGATGTTGATTTGGATCTTCTTCCTCATTTTGGCTCATGGTGTAAAAGCCACAATCCTTTCTTGATTTTGAACCAAAGATATATAGAGGTTTAGAGATATAGAAATTTGGATTGATGTTTTTGTTCTATTTGTATAATTCTGACCTGATTTTATTTTTCTAAATTATTAATCTTAAAACTGGATTATAAAAATTAAGCTGAACTATTATTATTCCTCACTTAAGTTGTTTATACTCCAATGAATAAGCAATTTTGTTGAGATTGTTATTATTAAAAACCAGAATATTTTATCTCAGCTCACAAAATGAAAGACGGATACCACAGTATGTAACTGTCTACTTACATCATTACAGAACTACCAAGCCTCTAAGAAGCATGGCCCAACCAAGAGGGCGCATTAACTTAACCATCACAGACCATCACAAGCAGTGTTATTGATACTATGTACTTCAATGTTCATTACTACCAGACAGACATTGGTAATGCATAAAGTAGTCCAATAGTGGATTTTTACTATTGTTATACATGCAAAATGAAATATAATGAGGTAGTCAATAAAAGAATAGGCATAATTACAATGAAAGATCATAAATTACTCTGACCTAAATTTTAACTCCTTACTTAATGTTTCAAGCAAACGTATCTGTCTATGAAAAAGTGCAGAGAGCTTCTTGTAGCCCAAGATGGCAAAGCTTCATCTTACTCACATGCTTTGGGCATGTTGTTAGGATAGGTTATTTCTTGGAGAGGGACATTAAGCTTGGAAAGGTAGAGGGGTCGATTAAAGAAAGGATGACCTTCAGCCAGATGGTGACTGCACCAACGGGCACAAGTTTGGGAGGGATGATGAGGATGGCACAGAGTAAGACAGAGTTCAGATTTTTTGCTCATAGGTCCCCTATGAGTCATATTTTACTTGATGGTACCTAACAACAAAATTGTTTCAACATGGCCCATACCAAAAACCATTGCCATTGAGTCAACTCTGAATCATGTAAACCCATCGTTTTCAGAGGTTAATTTCTTAGAAATATACTACCACACCTTTCT
This sequence comes from Elephantulus edwardii, assembly GCF_000299155.1. Lineage (NCBI taxonomy): Eukaryota > Metazoa > Chordata > Mammalia > Macroscelidea > Macroscelididae > Elephantulus > Elephantulus edwardii. The sequence continues at coordinate 24,467,962 of NW_006399770.1, forward strand.
CCCAAGGTACTTCTAGGTGTACTCAAACCAACAACTTTTGGTTAGCAAATGCATCAGCCCTTTCTACCACTTAGAGATTCTTTGGGAATGTCGTTGTTTTTGTTAAGTGCCATCAAGACATCTGTGACTCATAGCAAACCTATACACAACAGCTCTGAACCTTGCTCTATCCTGAGCCAACCTCATCGTCTCTAACACAGCCATCTCCACTACTGCAGTCACTGAGTCAATCCATCTCATCAGGTTTCTCCTCCTGTGTTGTCACTTCACCCTTCCAAACATAATGCCCCTCTCCAAAGACAGGTCTCTCCTTGCAACATACCCAAATTATGTCAAATGGAGCTTCAGAATCCTTGCCTCCAAGGAGCAACCTTGTTTCACCCTCTCCAGGATGAACTTGTTTGTTCTAACAGTCCATGGTATATTCAGTATGCTTCTGCAGCACAATAGCTCAAAGGACTCAACCTTCTTATCATTCCTAGTCACTGTCCTGCTTTCCGATGCATAGCAAGTAATTAAAAAGATCATGACCTGTGTCAGGCATACCTTAGTCTCCAGACTTACAACATTACTCTTCAGTACTCTGGTGAGGTCCCTGATAACAGATTTTCCCCAATTAAATTTGTCTTTTGACTTTCTGACTGCTGGTACCAAGAGTATTGATTGTGGAAACAAGCAAGGCAAAACTGTTAACAATCTCAATCTCTTCAATGTCTATAAACATGTTGCCAATGGGCCCATTGGTAAGAATCTTTGTTTTCTTGATACAGAGCTTCAGTCCATATTGAAGGCTGCAGTTCTTCACCTTTTATAATAAATGCTTCAGGTCCTTCTCAGTTTCAGCAAGCAAGGTTGTGTCATCTGTGTAATGCATATTGTTGGTGAGACTTCCTTAAATTCTGATACAACAATCCTCCTCATAGAGCCCAACCACCCAACCTCCTGGATTATTTGGTCCCCATATAGACTGAAAATGTATGGAGATAAGATGCATCACTGATGTATACTTTTCCTGATTTTGAACCATGTATTGTTTGTCGCTGTCCATTTGCTGACAACAAAAGGCAACATCCTGATGGAGGTAAGCACGACAGAGACACACCACCCCGGGAGCTGTTCAGAGAGTGGATCCAGATCAACTTTATTGGGGGCAGCAGCGCACTTAGATATGAGTAAGTAAACAGGAGGACAGGATAGGGTGGGCTTGCAGACGTGGGACATGCAGATTGAATAGGAGAATCTCAGCCTTATGCAGACTACTAGATGTGGCAGCCGTCTTCCCAGGTGGCAAGCTTTTTCTGAAGTCAGTATGTCCAAACACAGGAGAACTTTCTCTATTCCGTATTAAAGGCCATTGGGAGGCTTGCACTTATCCAGAACCTGGTTGATCTGTCCTGGCCAGAGGCCCTCCTTTCCTCCCCAACATTCCCCAACATCTCCTCCCTTTTACTTTTAAATGAATTCAAAGAAGAGAAAGTGTAGAGCCTCTGGTGTTTCTTGGGGGGAGGACGAATCCAATGACGGTAAGAGTGGAAAGATTATTCAGTACAGCTGCTTGGGCGTTCTATCTTGTGAAGAAGTCTATGGATGCTCTTGTAATGACAACTGGAGAGATAATAAAAAAAGTTAGAATTGCCATAAATTGATTTTTGGATTGGATTGAGAGATGAATATAGGATAGCGAAGAGAGAGCTACATACATATAGGAAATGTGGGTGAAGAAACAAACACAAAACTTGATTAGCTTCTCCTGCTATGGCACTGCTGATGGTCATCACAGTGATAAACAATGTTATGAACACAGGACCACTTGGCGTACCACTCCCAGGGTTAAGGTCAAGAGCTTGTTGGTTGAATGTCTTCAGCATGTCCCAGGCCATAGATGTCAGTGGCGTCTTTTCCTCTGTCTCATCTTCTTGTCATAGATGTTCAATCAACACATATTCTTGGTAGGAAGGTTGGAATCAGACATGACAAGCGGGAACCCACACAGAATGTGGTTTGTTCTGTGGTAAAATACAAGCAAAACCTCTCCCAATGTAGTAAAGGATCAGGCCCTTTCCATATTTTGTCTAATGGATCCTTCCACGTAAAACATATTGAAGGCTCACTAGGAGGTGTATCTGATTGCCAGTGAACACATATGGGAGATTTTGAGAAGTCTGCCTGAAAAGATTGAAATTAAAATAGTCCTTATAGTTCTCAGCTGAATTAAACTCAGGTTTCTATAGTTCTCAGCTAAGTTAAACTCAGGAATTTTTCCATTGTCTCGAGTAAAGCCCCACACCCAGGTATCCAGGGCAACAGTATTTCAAGAATGGCTAGCAGAAAGGCAGAGCAAACAAGCAAAGATTGTTTCTCAACTGATAACCCATGTGCCTTTGTTTCCCGACTGATAACCAATGTATCTTGTGCTTTTCCACTGCCCTGGAGTTTGAACTCATTGTATACTTAAGAATTTGTGACACCACCCTATAGTCCACTCGGGACAGAACAGGACCAGCGGTTCGGGGGTCCTTCATGCCCTCATCATATCTTTCCAATCATGAAGGGTGTTTAAATTAAGGCTTAATGAATTAAGCTGTGTCTTCGCCCACAGAGAACGTGCTCCATCACCTCTAACAGCTGTCGTAAGTTCTTTTAACTCTCTCCCAGCACATGGAGATCACTGCAAAGGATGTTCAGGTGTGGGATATACGTCAACAAGAAACACTTGTGCCTGATCGCTAGCGTCACACTGATCACACAATACCTTATGTAAAGGACACTCAGGTGTTGGGTGCACACCAGCAGAGCACACACGTAACTCAGAGTTCCACTCAGCGTCTCACTGATCACAAAACTCCTCAGCCCAATAATTTCCTGTTTCTTCACTGCTTTCTCTATATTGTCCCCACCTGCTTTCTTTGTTTTCCTCACTTCTCAGGAGAGTAGAGAAGAGAGTAGAGAAGAGAATTCTCTAAATTCTTTAAGGCTGCTTTTAGATCCCTTGCCACAACATTTTATCTTTTGTTAGAAGGGAGTGAGGTTTAAATAGCTGATGGTGCATTTCTTCTAATGGCACCACAGTCTTCGTCAAAACCAGTTCTGATTGACCTGCTTTGTCAGCATGTCCTTTGCCATTCCCAGTCATTTCCCAGTGAGAGAGATTTCACTCTGATCTATTGGGGGTGGGGGTGGGGGGGTGGTGAAACCACATCCTCTAAGCTACTTCCTGCTGACAAAGGCAAAGGGCATTATAGGTTCCAGGGTGAAAAATCCTATCTCACTACTCTAAAGGGCCGCAGATGTACACATTGAAGATGTGAGCAGCAGTAATCCAAGAAGCGACATCAAGAACTGTTGTCCAAAATGAGGAAGCTTAAGATTGTGTAAGTTTGACCTCTCTACTTTCTATCAAAGACATTGCACACTTCACTTGAAGATCTTTTAAATTGATTGCCGAATTACCCATGCTAAAGCAAGGGAGAACTTGCCTGATAACATGGACCTGTGTCAGGTGCCCTGCTCCCTGCCAGGGGCAAGCATGAAAAGAAGAGAGAAGAAAGAATTCATGCTTGTTAAAGCAAAGTGTACTTAACCGAAAAGATACACCTATGCCAAGTCCTCCCACCTATCTCAAGTCTTTAAGCATATGTCAGGTCCCCTACACCTACATCAGGTACCTAAGCCTACATCAGGTCCCTATTCCCTCACGTGAGTGAGTATGGAAAGAGGTGCTCACCTAATCCCTCAAGGAAGTGTGTGCAGAGAATACTCACTCGAAACCCTGATGGAAGTGAGCACAAAGGGTACTCACCCGAAGCCTACAATAGGTTGATCCCTGTTTGGGTGCCGTATTTCATTGTCCATTCGCCAAAAACAAAAGGTGACACCCTGATGAGGTTAGCACGACAGAGACACCCCACTCCAGGAACTGTTCAGAGAGTGAGTGGATTCTGCTCAATTCTCTTGTGGGTGGCAGCACACTTATATGTGAGTAAGTAAACAGGAAGACAGGATACGGTGGGCTTACAGACGTGGGGCATGCAGATTGAATAAGAGAACCTCAGCCTTGTGCAGACTACTCTCAGCTCAGCAGATGTGGCAACCATCTTCCCAGGTGGCAAGCTTTCTCGAGCCAGTATGGCTAAACACAGGAGATTTTCTCAACTCCTTATTAAAGGCCATTGGGAGGCTTGCACTCCGGAGCTTAGGTGATCTGTCTTGGCCAGAGTCTCTCTCTTCTTCCCTACATTTCCAAACAGTGTTTCCTTGTTCTATACTGATGACTACCTCCTGTTCCAAGTATATGTTTCTCATAAACACAATGGCATGTTCTAGGATTCCCATTTTTTTCAGAGTCAGCCACAGTTTGTTGTGATTCCCACAGTCAAATGCCTTTGTATAGTCAATGAAACACATAGACATTCCTCTGATACTCTCTGCTTTCAGCCAAGACTCATCTGACAATAGCTATAATATTCTTTGTGCTACAACCTCTTCTAAATGCAGCCTGTACTTTGGCATTCTCTGTTACAGTCTTTTCCTGATTATAAAACATGCAGTGTTTCCTTGCTTTGTTCAGATGACTGCTTCCTGGTCCAAGTATAGGTTTCACATAAGTGTTCTGTGATTCCCATTCTCCTTAAGGTTAGCCACAGTTTGTTGTGATCCACACAGTTTAATACCTTTGAATATTCAGTGAAAGACAGGTAGACATTCCTCTCGTAATCTTTGCTTTCTGTCAATATCTATCTGTCATGGCTCTATTACCATGACCACTTTTAACCCAGCTTGTATTTCTGAAAGTTCTCCGTCAATATATTGTTCCAGTAAATTTTGGATAATATTTAGCAGGATTTTGCTTGTGTTTGATAGTAATGATGCTGTTAGATAATTTCTACACTCTATCAGGTCACTTTTTCTTTTGAATGGGAATAAATATGGATCTCTTCCAGTCAGTTGGCCAAGCAGTTTTTCTCCATATTTCTTGGCAAAACCCGGTAAACACGTTCATTAAATGATGATTTTTCACTTTTTAATATATGCATCCAGTAAAAGCATTGAGAGGATTAAAGTATCAGACTGTTCAAAATATTATTAGTGTAATTTTAATAGTAGTTTTATCAAATACGAACTACAAACCTATGTCTTTCAGAAGAAAGTGCATTATTTAGATTTCAATTTTGCTTATTTGTTAATACAAACAAACCTAATGTTTCATTTGTATGTATTAATTTTGCCTCTACTATATCCTTTTAAAACGTCATTTGTCACTCAGGTTACAATTAAAAGTTTTAAAAATAAAGTTTATAATATAATGATGCTGTTATTGTTTACCACTGAGTTGGAACCGATCTATAGCTGACCCTCCAGCAGCTTTTCAGATTTTGTAAATTGAATAGGAGGAAATTGCCCATTTTGATCCTGTGAACATCCCCAAACATCCCTTTGAGTTGCAGTGTAATTACTTACCACTAAGTCATTAGACTATAAATGTGTTTAATAATGAAAGAGTTAAACAAGTTACTAGACTATATTTTTATAACTTATTTAATAACATTGTTGCTGTTGTTGTTATAGTGACCCTGGGAACAAAATATCTGAACCCTGTTCTAGCCTGTGCCATCTTCACACTTCTTCACACACAAGAGCCCCTTGCAGCAGGAACCATGTCAATCCATCTGGTTGAGGGTCTTTTTCTCCTTCATTGACCCTCCACCCTTCCCAGAATCATATCCTTCTTTAGGGAATACCTCCTCCTAGCAAATTTTCAAAAGTATGTGAGGTAAAGCCTCATCATTCTTGCCTCCAAAAAGCACTTCAGTTGCTATCTGTTCTCTTGTCTGCCTGTGAGATGTTTGGTCTTCTTCTCCAACACCACAGCTCAAAAGTGTCAATTCTTTTTCTGTCACCTTTTCATTAACTAACAGCAGTGGGCTGGAAGCCTCTTGTTTAAGCATTCAGGACCTAGTGGGCAGATCTTTATATTTAAAAATTGGTTGGGCCCTCTGGCCTGTGGCCCTGAAACCTATTGTTAATTGTATTTGGAAAGAACATTGTTCTAAGTGGTATAGTACTTGTCTGTCAGTTTGCTATACTGAGATGACTTGGGGTTATTGTAATATTGAAATCTGTGCAACTTGTGTGAAAAAAGCTGTAAAAGTTACCCATGATGGGAAGGTTTTGATGGAGGCCCCTGATTAAGACAGACTAGGAAGGCTTTAGTAACTTAAGAACACAATATGAATTCAATTACTTTTACATCCTCATATCTGATTTATCTTTTATTTCTCACCAGCAATGCTAATATATATGCTACAGAATAATTAGTAATATAGTACATTAAATTTTTCAAGGTATTATCACAAATCTGATATTAAACACGCCAGACTTTTAAACTAGTAACTGTGACATAAGTAACCTTAATATCACTGTTTTCTATTTTGAAAGAAATTGCTCTTTTACAGATTATCCACTGAGTACCCAATTTTTTCAGCTGTCATGTTTTAAGCTGTCATACTGTCATAATAACTCACATGTTGCTAGAAGTTATCCCACCAATAATTTAATTACCAATTGAAATATTTTATTTTTTATTTAATTTTTACTGTGATTTTAATGACCATTTACAGAAAAATTGGATTTTATATTCATTCATTGTTGCATATTTTTCTCCCTATCCCCATCCCCAGTTTGCTTAAAAACACAAACAAACAAAAAAACAACATTCTTCAGGTGGATGCAAAACTTAAAGAAGCCATTCATTTATCTGAAGAAACTTGGAGAATAGATACATGTTAAACAATTTAGAGTTATCTATATTTGTGCTCATTCTTAACACAGATGATTCAATAGATAAGATTACTTTTAAAAACCATTAATTTTCACATACAAATAAAGACAGTTCTAAAATACATCTAACACTATAACAAGGAACAATAAGAATTTCAAGAAGGATTCAGAAGAAGATATGGGATAAGATATTCTTGTTTATTTTTTTTAAATTGTTGAGATGTTTACTTAAAATTCAAATGAGAATGCACATAAGAACAAAGATTTAACTTATGAAGTTACCTAAAGCTACTAAAAGACCCACTATGTTGGTATAAAGTGGTCTCACTTGAGATCTCAGGTGTAGGGGATAGAGTTTTATTTATAATTCTTGTTAATTATTTGCATATAATCCTTTTTTCCTTTTTTGTACATGTACTTCATGTTTCATATAATAATTGGTGTACATGCACACACATATAAAATAGTTTATATTAATTAATTATTGGTCTGTTTCTAAGTACACTATCATGCCATCCATGTATAGTGACAGTTTCACCATCTTTTTACCACTGTTAGTGCCTTTTATTTCTTTCCTTGTCTTATTGAGCTGGCTAGAACTTTAAATACAATATTGCATAGTAGTGGTGATAGTGAGTCGAATTGCCTGGTCCCAGATTGTAAGGGAAGTTTTGTCTCTCTCTGTTGAGAATGATATTGGCTCTTGGATCAACTTTTACTATGTTGTAGAAATTCCTTTATTATTATTTACAGAATTTTGTAATCAGGAAAGGGTTTTGGCTTTTGTAGAAAGCTTTTTCTGCATAAGCTAACAGGGTCATGTGGTTCTTATTGTTTTCTTTCTTAGTGTGATGAATTATACTATTTGTTTTTTATGTTGAACCATCTTGCTAATAAAGATCAAACATTAAAGCCTTCAATGTGTATTACTCCTCAACCTAAAGAAAGTAAATAAATTCTCATGATTTAATAAGCATTTTGATGACAAAAAAATTGAACATGTCAAGTATTTAATTTTGCTTGGACACACAACGAATTCCTATGGAAGCAATAGTCAAGAACCTAACCAACATACTGCCTTAGTACATGAGTTCTTTACTGTATTATTCATAATATGGTATAAATAATCCAATATCTTCTAGCTATGGTGGCATAATGGGTAAGGAATTTCACTCTCAAATCAAAGACAGGTATTTCAAATCTGCCAGCTTCTCTGTTGGAGAAAGATGTGCAATCTTAGTCCTATGCAATTTATAGCCTCTGTAAATCTACTGGAGGATCAGCTATGAGTCAGTTCTGATATTAGACACATCTGCTTAAAACATCATATGCATAAATTGCTCAATCCCGGACTCATAATCAATAAAACAGAGCGAAGATAATGAAGAATAAGTTGGGCTTGAATCAGGCCATGCTATTTTCATTTGCCCCTGAGCAATGCAAATTCTGGACAGTTACTATGAAACATTAAAAAAAAATTAATAACTTTGAGTTCTGGTGGTCTAGTGAATAAAGAAGGAGTTGTGATTCTATTCCAAAGTAAGGTGGCTTCAACAGTAATAGAAAAGGATAATTATTACTTTGGACTTACAGAAGAATAAGTACACCTCTGTTGGAATAAATGTAGCCAAAATTCTTTTTCAAAGCAAGGATGGTTGGTTTTTATCTCTTGTACTTTGGACATCTTATCCTTAGAGAAAGGTGTATAAAGTATACGTATAAAGTAGAGAATCACCAGAAATAGGAAAACCCTCAAGAAAATGGATTTACACTTGGCCAACAACAACACTATTAAACATATCAATGATTGTTATGATGGTAAATGATTTACTGTGTTTCATGAGTGTTGTGCATGAGTCTTTGTGAATCAAAATAAACTTGATTACAACTAACAGTAATCATTCTTCAGGAGAAAAATTTAAATAGCTGGGGCTATTTATTTCTTTTTAATGCAGAAGGTACCTCACCCTAAGTATCTTGCCTTATGGAACTAAAATTTTCGGGATGTTGGGTGAGACAACCAGAGTAAGGCATAAAAACTAAAGTGAGAAGAAAACAAGAAAGATTTAAGAAGCCACTTTATTGTCAGAGAGAAAAGACCAGATGGGTGATCTGATCCAGTGATCAGCTTATTATGTAGTACTATGACTACAACAGGAGGACATAGTGATACTAAATGGTATATGCAAGTACCTGTGTATAGATTGCAATACTTACTGTTGTGTTGTGGATCTTTACTTCACGGGTAAAACTATCACCCCCCAAAATAAATTCCAGATTTGAAAACTGAGAAAAATCACAGAATTTTGATGAGAATAGTTTCCTTCTGCTTCTTGCCATGTTTTCTATTTTAATTGTATATGTTACTAAACATCCTGTTGGCTGTACATTTACCTTGTGCATATGAACTCTATTTTCTTTTAAACATCTTCATAGTTTTGTGTAGGTTAGACCCCCCTGGTATACATGCCAGCCTTTACAATTATTACAATGCTGTAGTCCTGTTTCTTAAAATTTAAAACCTCCTTCTTTAATTTTGAGATACTATTACCCCTACTAGTTTTGAAACAAAATCCCTTAACCTCTGCCTTGAGTTTCAGAAAGAGCTACAATTGGGTTTGACAATCATGATGGTAATGTTTTCATGTTCTTTATCATATTAGTAAATGGCAGGTACTCCAGGCTGCCCCATGGGTCATGGCTAACTGGCAGGCTTACATAGTTTAGAATTTATCTACTCTATAATATGATGGTTCTCTCAATTTTTTGACCCTTTTTTAATATGCATACTTCTACTTAGTGTACTCAATCAAGGTCATTACATTTCACAGGCTCCAAGAGCCATCTTCACAGAATAATACCACCAGAGATCCAATGTAAGGCTTTTACATTTTATCTTTTGCAGGTAGTCTCCTGTCAACAGATGTTTCCTTTTTGTTATTGATGGTCCTCCAGAGGGTTTTCAGAGGCTATAAATTGCACTGGAAGAGATTGTCCATCTTCTTTCTACAGAACAGCAGGTGAACTTGAACCACACACCATTGGGTTGGTAGTGCAACTCTTTACCAGTAAACCACTAAAGCTTTATATTCTACCTTTCATTTGAATCTGGTACTTTAAGATCCAGTTCCATGTTCACTCTTACAAACTCTTCCTGGTGCTTTTGGCTAGATCCAGTCATTCTATCAACACATAGCTTATGTCCTATATTTGTAAATTTGGAAGTGCTCTAGATAGATTGCTGGTTAGTCATTTCTAAAGTGGGTCATATCTTATCTTGTGAGACAGAAGTCTGCACCATTTAGATTATAAATATCTTGAGAAAATGCTGTCTTACATTTGCTTATGAAGAAATAATTCAAGTAAATTATGTTATGAGTAAATTATCTTCTTTACACTAAACTACTCATTTCTTCAAAGAACAACTCTGATAGGTTCCGTGTAACCCCACTCCCACTCCATTGCTACTTTCTTTGTTATGTATTATCACATGGCAATAGATAATATATGTAGGCATATTTTTATTTGGCATAAAATATATGGTTCTTAACTAATACAATAAAGACAATTAGACTTTATTTCTTTTAAACTCCAATGAAACAAATGAAACATACTTAGTGCAATATTTTGTATCTTGTGTTAATCTATACTAAGTATGTTAATGGTATCTTAAAATCAGTGATTAAAAATGTGCTTTGAAATTACTTTTTAGATATTCAGTCTATCAGAATAATTTGTGTTAGCCTACTCAATATTAATTTCCAAAAAGAACTTAATATTTTTAACTTTCATTGCAGATTGAGACTTTTTTAGTTTTCTAGGTGTATTGAAAACTTAAAGCATAAGAAATGGACACCAAATGTTTATCTGTTTTAAATTTGTCTAAGCCTTTAAATTTTATAATAACATAATAGCCTTCAAAAACATTTTATATTTTATTTGAATTCTAGATTTGTTTTTTATAGAAATTTGACTAAAACTATGTAATAAATTACAATCTGTCGTTAAAAGGAGAAATATAACTGAAATATAAAATGCCTTTCAAAAAGCTTAATCAAGTGGTCCTAAAATATAAATGCTTTCAAAATTTTGCACCCTTAGTAATAGAAAGATTATTTTGATAAGAAGTAGTGTCAGTCTGTGTATGAGTAACATATTAAAGTTTTATTCTACAAGTCTTTTTGAATAATCACTCACTAACAAAAAATTGCAATCGACTCTGTAGAAGTAAAGAAACAATAAAGATATCTCATCTGTCTTCATGAATGCTATTGTATATTGAATTAAGATATTATGAAACTAATTTATCACAATATAAAATAAATATGTAAAATCAAGTTCCAATAAACAGAAAAATAATAAATTTATTTTAATCATAGAGATTTCAAGAGATTTCAAAATATTTTGTTAACTCCATCTTAATATTTATCTTAGAGTACTGTAATTATTTCTCTCACCCACTAAGCAGTGAATTTACAAAATTAAGGATTGAGTCTTCAACTTAGTATTTTCCTGTATTTGCTGGAAAATTTTGATCTACTGGGTAATGAGTTATTTTTTTAAAAAATGCATGAATATGTAAATTATCTATGATTTCTTAGAAGGATCCCTGGTAGCATATAGCATGTTACGTGTTAGGCTGCTAAATGCAAAGTCTGTGATTAAGTCCACCAGCTATAAATGCGAAGATCTGCACAGTGGAAACATGACAGAGAATTACCATGAGTCAGAACAAACACACTGGCCATGGGTTTGTTATGGATTTGCATACCTTATTTTAAGATTGTATGAAAGGTTTATAGAGAACTTTCTAAGATAAGAAAAGAGCATCAAGTAAGTGACTGTGTATTTAATGTTCACCTAAAGGATATAAAGGAATGTCATGTAATGAATATAGTATTTTCTATTTTGTAACTATAATGCTAAGAATTAACCACAGCATAGGCTAAGAGGTCATTAGACAACTGGATGACCTATTTATTTCTAACAACTCCCTTATGTAGCGTTAAGAGTTTATTGTTCAAAATGGATTTCCTAGCCATTTTCTGACTTTTCCATGTGGATGGACAGGAATATACAAGTAGGGAAAGTTAGCCTATTCAAAATAGTATTGTCTAGTCTCGTCAATTTACAGAGGGACTGGTTAGTCTTGCCATTAAATTGAGGAGATCCAGCAGCAGAATTGGAGAATCTTCCCTACCAGCAAAGAAGTAGTAAAAGAGTACAATGTTTGCTTCAGGGTCAGAGATTCTTGTGCCAACTAGACCAGACCCTGTGGGAGCAGCAGGCATAGATAGCAGCAGAAGAGACAACAAGAGACCTGACTTGGGACAGAGAGGATTTTAGGATTGCTACCAAATGGAGAGTTAGAGCTAAGACTCTTTGCTAAATTTGTTGGAGGGCTTGTGATGGGAGGAGAGCCATGATTGGCAGAAATGAGAGCTTTGTAAAATTTGCCTAAAGTCAGAATGCTCAAGGCTAAGGCCCCTGTGAGCACATTTTGGAAGATGTCTTGATTGTATTCTGTTTCTGCTGTTGTTGTTATGTATCCTAGAGTTGACCTTAACTCATAGTGAGTCTATGTACATACAATAGCTCTAAACCCTACCCTATGCGGAGTCAATCTCACTTCTCAGACACAATTTATCCCCATAATCCCAGTTTCTGCACTAATCAATCTCATCCGTCATCTTCCTCTCCTACATTGTCCCTCCACCCTTCCAAGAATGATGTTGTTTTCCAAGAACTGATTGACAACATTCCCAAAGTACGTGAGACAGAACATCAAAATCCTTGCCTCCACAGAGAAATTTGGTTTCATTTTATCTAGGACATTGATATTTGTTCTCTTGGCAACCCATTTTATCTTCTCCAGCATCACAACTCAAAGGCACTGATTCTCCTTCTATGGTCCTTAGTCATTGTCCAAGCCTAGATTAGCCACCCCTGAGTCTATTGACTGACTATTCAGCACTCTGGAGATATATCCCTGACAGCAGATTTACCTAACACAAATTTGTCTTTTGATTTCCTGATTGCTGGTGCCAAGAATATTGATTGTGTATATGGACAAGCTAAAATTCTGAGTAATCTTAATCTCTTTTCCATCTATCATGGTGCTTTCAATTGGCCTATTATTGGTGAAAATCTTTGCTTTCTTGATGTTAAGCTTCAGTCAGTATTGAGACTGAAGTCCTTGACCTTCTTCAGCAAATACTTCAGATTTTCCTCAGTCTTGGCAAGCAACGTTGTGCCATTTGCATAGCACAAGTTTCTTCAATCCTGATGCCACGTTCTGCCTCATAAAGTTTAAACTCTTAGAATAACATGTTTCACATATAGATTGAAAAGATATGGAGACAGGATGCGTCACTGATGCAATCTTCTCTTGATTTTGAAACATGCAGTATTTCCCTTTTGGACTGTTTCCTGCTTTGGAAAAGTCAATAAAATACAGATTCCTCTAGTAGTCTGTGCTTGCAGGCAAGATCCATCTGACATTGACTATGGTATCCCTAGTGACACAGTTTCTTCTAAAACCAGCTTACACTTCTGACATTTCTTGGATGGTGTACTGTTCCAGTCATTTTGGGGTAATCTTTAGCAAAATTTTACTTGTGTGATATTAGTGACTTTATTTGATAATTTCCATACTCTGGGAGGCCACCTTCTTTTGGAAAAGGAATAAATATGGATCCCTTCCAGTCAGTTGGCCAGGTAGTTATCCTCCAGGTGTTTCTAGACATAGTCTAGTGAGCACATCTGGGGAAGCACTCATTTGTTGAAATATGTCAACTGGTCTGCCAGCAATTCCTGGGGTCTTATTTTTGGCCAATTTCTTCAGAGCAGCTGAACTTTGTCTTTCATCACAAGTGCTTTTTTACTATATGTTGTTTCATGAAATTCTTCAGTGTCAGTCAATTTGTTTTGGTAGAATGACTCTTTTTACTCCTTTCATCTTCTTTTAATGCTTGCTGTATCATTCAGTATTCTAACCATAACATTCTTAAGTATTGCAACTCGAGGCTTGACATTTTTTCTTCAGTTTTTTCAGCTTAAGAAATACCAAATTAGTTCATCCATTTTCATTTTCCAACTCCAGCTCTTTATATATTTCATTATAATACTTTGCTTTTATTTCTTGAGTTGTCTTTTGAAATCTTTTCTTCAGCCCCTTAGCTTCCTGAATTTTTCCCTTTTGCTTTGGTTTCTCAATGCTCTAATGAATTATTTAGAGTCTTTTTTAATATCCATCTTTTTTTTCTTCTTCATCTGTCTTTGTAATGACCTTCTTCATTCTTCTTGGATGATATTCTTAATATTCCCACAGCTCATCTGATCTTTAATGTTCAAGGCCTCAGGTCTACTCCTGGGATGGTTTTCAAATTGAAGTGGGATAGACTTAAGGTCAAATTTTGCTTCTTAATGATTGGATTTTCTTTAACTTCAGCAGTATTTTGCTTGCATGTAATTTAATGATATTGCTTGATAATTTCTACATTCTTTTGATTACCTTTCTTGGATATGGGAACAAACATGGATCTCTCCAATCTGTTGTCCATACAAGTTTTCTCCAAATTTCCTGGCATAGACTGGTAAGGACATCTAGGGCTGCAACTGCTAATTGAAATTAACAATTTCAGTTGGTAATCAATTGGTATCCTTCTGATTCCTGGGGTTTTATTTTTTTGCCAATGCCTGCAGTGCAGCTTCAACTTATTTCTTCATTACTATTGGCTCAAGTTCATAAAGTAGTTCCTGAAATTTTTCGGTATCAGTCAGTTCTTTTTGGTACAGTGACTCTATGTATTCCTTCCATTTTCTTTTAATGTTTTCTGGGTGATTCAATATATTGTCCACAGCATCTTCCAATATTGGACTTAATGCTTAAATTTGTATTTCAGTTCTCTCAGCTTGATAAATGCAGAATGAGTTATTCCCTTTTCATTCTCCAATTCTAGGTCTCTGTAAATTCGATTATAGTACTTTCTTTTCTTGAGTTACCCTTTGAAATCTTGCATCCAGCTCTTAGTTTACCATGTTTTCCTTTCATTTTGGTTTCTCGATGCTCTAGTGTAATTTTCACAGTATGATTTGATGCCTTTGAAAACTTATTTGAGGGTCAGATATGGATCGACTTGAATTCATGACACACAATAAGAAGTCAAGACTATACAAAATATTAAAAGATATTTCATAAAAATACAGTGGCAGAATTAAAAACTCCACATTGCCATTTCCCAGGGAAACAGCAAAACTATAACTAAAACCTATAATAATTAATCCTGTCTGAACTCTGGTAAATGGTTCATCAAATCAAGTGAACGCTAAATTTAAAATTTAAAAAAGTCATGAAAATGGTAAAGTTCTTTAGCTTTTTAGTTTTGTGCTTTGCCTCTGGACCAACACTTGCACAGCAGGCAATTTGAACAGCATCTCTTGCTTCTGTTTAGGAGCCCTTGTTTTTTGCTCTGAAAAGAACAGCCCATATCTTATGCACAAAGAATGCTGCTTCTCTGTTTGAGCCTGTTCTATTACTATCCACAAGACTGAAGTAAAGTGTACATCTCTGGCTCAGTCATCACAAACGGAGCAGGGAGGAGGAGACTGGCATACTAAAAATGGTATTGTAGTCTTGAAGAAAAAGAATGAGTGAGGTAAATAATAGAAAACTTAGAGAAAAGAGCAAGGGTTTGGAAAGATAATTTATCAGAGAGTTAAAAAAGGACATTGAAAGGTACTTCCGTATACCAAGAGCTTTGGGATGTTGCATGCAAGCCTAAGCAATGATAAATGCTAAGAAAATGAGAAAGATTTAAGTTTTTACCTTTGACTGATTTTTAGACAAAATCTAATAATTGATGGATGCCTAGCATGGAGTCAACCAACAAGGACTATAGGAAGTTTTGTGAGAGTTTTGTTCCAATTATTTTTTTTTTCTTCTTTTGTTTATATAATTTTCTTTCTTCCTAATTGTTTCTCTTGACTTAACTTATTTCAGAATAATAGTTTAACACAAGTCAAAGAAACAGATATGTCCATGAATATCTCTATCTCTCCCTCTCTCTCTATCTCTATCATCTCTATCTCTATCTCTATCTATATCTTTATCTCTCTCTACTTATATCATCTATATCTCTATCTATCTATCTATCTATCTATGCCAAGTAACAAAGTCTCTGCAAAATTACTTGGAAAAAGATATTAAATCATCAAATAGGTACAAATTTCAACAATGAAAGTAAAAGGGAGAGAAAGAGAGAAAAGAAGTAAGTAAGGAACCTACATCCTCAAATAACTCCTTTTACTAAAAGAAAGAAGGTCAAGAATTGTAGTCTTCAATATGAATTGAAGCTCAACATCAAAAAATACAAAGAATTTCATCACTGGGCCAATTGGTAACACCATAATAGATGGAGAAGAGATTGAGTTTGTTAACAATTACAGCTTGCTCAGCTCCACAATAAACTCTCCTAACACCAGCTGTGAGGAAATCAAAAGATTAGTTTCACTGGAAAATCTGCTGTCAAGAACGTCTCCAGAGTGCTGAAAAGCAACTATATCAGTCTAGAAACTAACGTGTTTTTAATCCAGGCCATGGTCGTCATAATTATTTGTTATGCTTCAGAGAGCTGGACAATTACTAAGGATTATAGAAGAATAATTAATTGTTATTAATAGTTGTAGTGCTGGAGAAGAGTCTTGAACATATCATGAACCACCAAGAAAACAAATAGATCTGGCTTGGAGAGGGTGAAACCAAGTTTCTCTTTGGGGGCTAGGAATTTGAAGCTCCATTTCACATACTTTGAGCACATGGCCAGGAGGGACCAGTCCTTGGAGAAGGTCATAATTTTCAGTAAGGTGAAGGGACAGCACAGGAGATGAAGACCCCAGATGGGATGAATTGATACAGTAACTGGGACAATTAAGGTAGATGTATCGGAGTCAGTGAAACTGGCTCAGGACAGGACAGGCTTCACAGTTGTCATATGTAGGGTCTTTATGAGTCACAAGTGACTTAACAGCACATAACAACACTAAAAGAATAAAAAAGAAAAATAGCAAGACACACAGAAATGTTTGAATATTTTTGAAAAAATGAAATAAACTAAGAAACCATCTCTAAAAAAAGTAACTATTGGACAGCCAAGACAAAGATTATAAAACAAGTGTCTTAACTAGTCCAATAAGCAGCAACAACACTAGGAAAAAAAGTAGAGGAGGAGAGTAAAGCAAGTAAAAAGCTATACAAATGTTATTTATCACTCCAAATGTCTTAACAATAACTTTAAATAGGAATTATCTAAATGTACTAAATAAGAAAGATAAATTTTTAGAGGAAAATAAAATGTACTAAAAGTGGGAGCCTATTTGTGTTCTGTGAGAAATATACTTTAAATAAAAAGATTCTGAAAGGTTAAATTTTTAAAAATTAAGTTTACTGTTTTAATATTAATAAAAACATTCACTTATCAGTAAAAAATGTAGATGAAGGAAACTTTCTAACAGGAAAGGATAATGATAGTAGAATTTTTCTGTAGTTAAATACAACAGTCCTAAATCTGTATGTACCTATAGTAAAGTAACTTGCTAGGTGCTGAATCTAGAATCTTCTGATTCATATTCAGATGTATTATCTAGTGTGCCACTGGCCTTTCCAATACAGTAAAGGAGCAAAATGCTGTTATTGTTTGGTGCTGTTGAGTTGAATGTGATTCATAGTGACTTCTATGAGCAACAGATCTAAATCCTGTCCTATCCTATGCCATCCTCACATTCTTTGACATACTCAAGCCAATCACTGCAGTCATTGTGTTAATGTACCTGGTTCAGGGTCTTCCTCTCTTCAGGCATCCCTCCACCTCCCAAGCATGATGTCCCTCTCAAGTGAAAAGCTTCTACTAACAACATGCCCAGAGTATGTAAGACAAAGTTTTATCATCTTTGCCTCGGAGGAGCACTTTAGCTGCACCTTCTCCAAGATATATCTGTCGGTTTCTTTGACAGTCCATGCAATGTTTAGTACTCCTCTACAACCCCACAGTTCAAAGGCATTCAATTTTCTTCTGTCATTGTTATTTATTGTCCCGCTCTCATATGCACAATATTGCTGTGTTGTTGATTGCCTTTGAATTAATCACGACTTATAATGATCCTAAGAACAAAAGGCCTGAAGCCCTTCTACAACTATCGACATTTGTCAAAGTTTGTAGAGTTTCTGGAGGCATGTTATTTAGGAAATGGATGCCACTCCTACTTCCAAATCTATCAGAGAATATTATTGGTTGAGTCACTTGCAATGCATAGCAACCCTATGTTCAGCAGCTCTGAACTCTTCCCTGTCCTGAGCCAGTCTCACTAATTCTGACCCACCAACCCCTATCACTATAGTTACTGTATCAATCCATCTCATTTGGGGTCTCCCTCTCCTGCACTGTCTGTCCACCCTTCTGAGCATGATGTCCTTCTCCAAGGAATGACCTCTCCTGGACACATGCCCATTAAGTGAGGTGGAGTTTCAAAACCCTAGCCTCCTGGTTTCACCTTCTCCAAGACAGAATTTTTTGTTTTCTTGGAAGTCCATGGTATGTTCAAGACTCTTCTCCAGCACCACAACTCGAGGGCATCTATTCTTTTGTCGTCCTTCCAACTTTCTGAAGCATAACAAGTAATTGAGAAAATCATGGCCTGGATTAGGTGGAACTTTGTATCTAGACTCATGTCATTACTCTGTAGCCCTCTAGTGAGGTCCATGACAGCACATTTTCACAATGTAAGTCACTTTTTGATATCTTGAGTGCTGGTGCTAAGAGTGTTGATTGTGGAGCAAAGCAAGCTGTAATTGCTAATAATCTCAATCTCTTCTCCATATATTAAGATGCTGCCAGTTGGCCCAGTTATGAAAATCTTTGCCTTCTTGATGTTGAGCTTCAATCCATATTGAAGATTACAGTCCTTGACCTTTTGCAGCAAGGGATTCATAGGTTGCAATAAGTCTCCCTCCAAACTTGGTGCCACATTACTCCTCATAAAACCTGGCATCTAGAATGATCTGTTCTGTGCACAGATTGAAAAGGTATGGAGACAGAATGCATCTCTGATGCACTCTTTTCTTGATTTTGAATGATTCAGTGTTTTCTTGCTCTGTTCTGAGGGCTGCTTCTTCGTCCACGTATAGGTTTTCTATTGGCATGATCAAGTGTTTTGGGATTCCCATTTTCCTCAAGGTTAGCCACAATGTATTGTGATCCACACAGTCAAAAGCCTTTGCATAGTCAGCAAAACACAGATTGACATTACTCTGGTACTCCCTGCTTTCTGCCAAGATCCATCTGACGCTGGCAGTAATGTTCCTAGTGCCACGACCTATTCTAAACCCAGCCTGTATTTCTGGTTGTTCTCTGTCAATGTGCTGCTTAAGTCTTTTCTGGATAATCTTCAGCAGGATTTTGCTAAACTGTGATATTAGTAATTGTTGTTGTTGTTGTCATGTGCCATCAAGTCACTTGTGACTCATAGTGACCCTATATGCACAAGAGCCCTAAACACCGATCTATCCTGTGCCACCCTCACCATCTCAAACACACTCATTCCCACCACTCCACTCACAGAATTGATCCATTTCATCGAGGGCCTTCCTCTCTTGCGCCATTCCTCCACTCTCACAAATAACACCCTCTCCAGGACAAACCTGTTTGTTCTCCTAGCAGTCCATGGTATATTCAACACTCTTCTCCAGCACCACAGCTCAAAGGCATCAATCCTCTTTCTATCATCCCTATTCACTGTCCAACTCTCTGATGCATAGCACATAATTGCAAAGATCATAGCCTGGGTCAGGCACACCTTAGTTTCCATCCTGATGTCGTTGCACTTCAGTACTCTTGAGAGGTCCCTGACAGCTGACTTTTCCAATGCAAATTGCCTCCTAATTTCCTGGCTGCTATTACCAAAAGTGTTGACTGTGGAACCAAGTAAACTGAAACTGTTCACTATCTCAAACTCTTCACCATCCATACTGATGCTGCCAATTGGCCCAGTGGTGAAAATCTTTGTTTTATCGATGTTGAGCTTCAATCCATATTGAAGGCTGAAGTCCTTGAACTTCTGCAGAAAGAGTTTCAGGTCATCCTCAGTTTTAGCAAGCAATCTTGTGTCATCTGCATAATGCAGGTTGTTGGTAATTCTTACATCAATCCTGATTCCACATTCTTCCTCATAGAGCCTAGTGTACTGGATGATCTGTTCTGCATACATATTGAAAAGGTATGGAGAAAAAATAGATCCCTGATGGGCCCCCTTTCTGATTTTGAACCATCTAGTGTCTTCCTGCTCTCCTGATGACTGCCTCTTGGTCCAAGTATAGATTTAACATTAGCACAATCAAATGTTCTGGGATTCCCATTCTTCTCAGAGTCAGCCATAGCTTGTTGTGATCTTGTTTGATAATTTCCACACTTTGTCGGGTCACCTTCTTTTGGAATAGGAATAAATATGGATTTCTTCCAATCAGTTGTCCAAGTAGTTGTCTTCCAGATTTCTTGGCACAACTTGGTGAGCACATGCAGGGCAGCATCTGTTTGGGGACATAAGTCAGTTGGTATTCTATTAATTTCTGGAGCTTAATATTTTGCCAAGTCCTTCAGAGCAGCCTAAACTTCCTTCTTTATCACCATTCCTCTTATGTTGTTTCTTGAAAGTCTTCTGGATCAGCTAATTCTTTTTGGTACTTGGTACAATGACTCTGTATACTTCTTCCATCCACTTTTAATGCTTCTTGAATCATCCAATATTCTGCCCCTGACATCCTTAAGCTTTGCAACTTGTGGCTTGAATTTACTTTTAGTTCATTCAGCTTAAGAAATGCTGAGTGAATTCAGCCCTTTTGATTTTCTGACTCCAGCTCCTGGAACATTTCATTAGAATATTTTGCTTTGTCTCCCTGACACCCCTTTGAAATCCTATCTATTCGGCTCCTTAACTTCTTGATTTCCTCTCTTTGCTTTGGCTTCTCACCACACAAGTGTAATATTCAGAGTCTCTTCTGACAACCATTTTGGTCTTTTATTCTTCTTTCTTTTTAATAATGATTTTTTTGCACTCTTCATGAATTATATTCTTGATATTTTCCCATAGTTTATCTGGATTTTGTTCATCAGTGTTCAAGCCCTCAACCCTATTCCCAAGTTGGTTTTTATATTCACGGGAGATAGACTCAAGGTCAAAGTTTGATTCCTGTGGATATTTTTAAACCTTCTTTAGTTTTAAATTGAACTTGCATATGAGCAGTTGATAGTCTGTTCCACAATCAGCACCTGGTCTAGTTTTTACTGCTGATATTTAACATCTCCAACAGTTCTTTCCACAGAAGTAATCACTCTCATCCCTGTACATCCCATCAGGTGAAATCCATGTGTACAGCCTGCATTTATATTTCTTATAAAAGGTACTGTCTATGAATAAATCATTGATTATGCAGAATTATATCATTCTATCCCCAGCCTCAATTCTGTCACGAAGTCCATATTTTAAGACAACTGATCCTTCTTCCTGATTCCAAACTTTTGCATTCAAGTCACCCATTATTATTATTATTATTAAAGCATCTTGATTACATGTTAGATCAATTTCTGACTGCAACAATTGATAGAAATCATTATCCCTTTGTCTCTGGTTTTAG
Source organism: Elephantulus edwardii (assembly GCF_000299155.1). NCBI lineage: Eukaryota > Metazoa > Chordata > Mammalia > Macroscelidea > Macroscelididae > Elephantulus > Elephantulus edwardii. The sequence continues at coordinate 24,489,422 of NW_006399770.1, forward strand.
GGACATACATTTAAATGATACTGCTATTAACAGGTCTTCTTTGTATGCATATGGGTATTACCTGTCACTCACAATATTTTTTTATTAAATTTTATTAATTTTAATGAATATTTACAGAGATTTTGGGTCTCCATTCATTCATTGTTGCACTCTTTTCTCTACCGCCCCCCCAGTTCATTCCTCTTTTTTCCTCCCCTGAAAGTCTGTTTTAATTGTCCCATTGCCACAGTGCTTGTCAAAGCCAGTTCTGATTAATCTCCTTTGTCAATGTATCCTTTGCCATTCCCTATCACTCCTCTCTGAGAGAGACTTCACCCTGAATCATAAGGAAAAGGGGATGGCATATTCTCTTAGTTACTTCCTGCTGAAAAGGGATGCTGTAGGTTTCAGGGGGAAGATCTTCTCTCAATATTCTAAAGAGCCCCTTTCGCAATAGGAAACACAAAGACTATTGTGGAGATTGATTTTGGAATTTAGATGCACTGTTATCAATTGTGCTTAGCTGCACATGTTCATTTCCTTGAAGATGTATCATGGAATTATTGCAGCCTAGAAGACACAAATTTAACTAACAAGTTAAAAGTACATGAGTCAAAAATTAAAAAGCAATGATATTACAAGTAGAGGTTCTAATAGTGGCACAAATCAAGTTACAGAGGGAAGGTAGTTCTTACAATAAAAGGCCTATTGACTAGTACTTTGTCTATTATAGTATAACGGTTAGGAACCACAAGATGAAGAGGCTCAACTATGTCATTTATTGTTCTTAAGTCCTGGACAAAAAAAATAAATAAAAAAAAATCCTAGACCAAATTCCATCTACCACTGGGTTGTTTTACAGCTTGGAAGTCCGTATGCAAGGCAGAGGTGAAGTAAGGAACTGCTTATGAGGTTTTCCATCACTTACAACAACTAAGAAAGAGTGGGAAGAGTTGGGACCTCAGAAGGCTTTTAGGACCAAATAGTAGGCTTTTGTGTCCAGGAGAAAACGAATATACTTACCAGTAATGTTAATGCTCACCCACAGCTCTTCTGGGAGGATCTAAATCGTTGGAACATCCTCCTTTGTTTCCAGCTGGGATCTGTGACCTGTAAGTCCTGTCAGCCACGAGGACCTGATGTGCGCTGCCTTTGGCCAAGTGTCCTTCAGATCCACACTTAAAGCAAGTGAGTGGGAGCTTCCTCTCTACTCCCTTGCCTATCTGTGCCTCTTGTCTCACTCACAATATTCTCAGAGCCTGAAAAGATCATGTCTTGAATTAGGGGCACCTTTGTCATCACATTAACATGATTTTTCCTCAATAGTTTGGAAAGATTCCTGACTACAGACTTTCTCAGTCTAATATGTCTCCTGCTCTCCTAACTGCTGGTTCCAGGTGTGTTGATTTTGGATCTAAGTAAGATTTAGTCACTGACATTTTCAATCTTTATCTATTGTAATTTTACCTGCTAGTCCAGAAGTGAAATTTTTTTATTTCTTGACTTTGAGATACAATCCATATTGCAGGCTGTAGTGTTTGGTCTTCTACAGCAAGTTCATCAAGTTCTCCTAACTTTCAGCAAGAAAAGTTGTGTCACTGACATAACAAAGATTATTGATGAGTCTTCTGCCAATCCTGATGCCACATTCTTCTTCACAGTGTTCAGCTTCTTGAATAATTTTCTCAGCATACAGATTGGATAGCTATGGAGAAATGGTTCAATCCTGATGCAAAACTTTCTGAATTTTAATCTGTATTGGGTTCTTTGCTTGATTCTTACAGTAGCTTCTTTATTTTTTTACAGTAGCTTCTTGTTCTAGGTAAAGGTTTCACACAAGCATAATTGTTTTGGACTCTATTCTTCTCAATGTTAGCCATACACAGTCAAATACTTTTGCATACATAAAGCATAACTATATTCTGCCATGCTTTCATCCAGAATCCAAGCAACATCAACAGTCATATCCCTGGTGCCACAACCTCTTCTAAATTCAGCTTGAATGTCTAGTCCAGCTAGTTTTGAAGGATCTTCATAATTTTATTGTATGCAATATTATTTATATTGTTTCATTATGCCCACATTCTGTTATATCACGTTTCTTAGGAATGAGAACAAATATGAATTTTTCCAGTCAGTTGGCTAGATAGCTTTTCTCAAAATTTTCTGGCTTAGACTGGTAAAATGAGCAAAATATATGAGGAAAAAATTAATGGAACTAAAAAGATTTATGATTTGAGACTTTAATGTTCATCAATAACTGACAGATTAAGAATTCTGAAAATCTACAAGGATATAATTGTCTTGAAGAGTTCTATGTATGAATGTATGTATGAATGTATGTATGTATCCATCTATCTAATTGTTGCAAGGCGACATCAAGTTAATGACAACTTGTAAGTGGCCCTATGAACAGCTCAAAACTTTGCCCTCTCCTCCCATCTTAAGAATCTTTACCACACTCTTGGCCATTTTTAAAAGTCAATTAATCTTGTTACAGGTTTTTCTCTTTCTCTGATCCTCTAAGTTTATTCCTAAATATCTCAATTTGTTGTTGTTGTTGTTATTGTTGTTAGATGCCGTCAAGTCGAGGATGACTTATAGTGACCCTCTGAACAAAAGAGCTGAACCCTGTGCTATCCTACACCATCCTCACACTTTCTGACACACAACATTGCATGAGTCACTGTGTCAATTGACCTGGTTGAGAGTCTTCCTCTCCTTTGTTTACCCTCGACCCTTTCCAGCAACATGTCCTTCTCCAAAGAATAGCCCCTCCAATCAACATGCCCAAATTTGTGCTTGGCTATTGTAAATGGTACTGCTTTTTAAAAATTTTCCTTCTTTGTGATTTCGTTACTGAAGAGGAATCCCAACGACTTCTGTATATTGATCTTATATTTTGCCACTTTAGTAAATTGATCTACGAGCTCTAACGAGTTTTATTTTTGAGTCCTTGGGGTTTTCTGTGTATACTATCATATCATCTGTATACAGTAATAGTTTCATCATCTCTTTGCAGATCTGGATACCTATTATTTTCTTCTCTTTTCATATTGCCCTAGTTTGTACTTCTACTAAAATATTGGATAGGAGTGGTGACAGAAGGTATCTTCGTCTAGAATGTTTTGTTCCTTCTCTGTTGAGAATGATATTGGCTCTTGATTTTGCATATATACGTTTCTTAGTGTGAGAAACTCGCTTCTATTCCTATAGTGTTGAGTGTATTAATCCAGAAGAAGTGTTAGATTTTGTCAAATGCCTTTTCTGCATCAATTGCTAACTAAGATCCTATGGTTCTTGGGGATTTTGGGGGGTTTTTTTTGGCTTTGTTTTAGTGATGGATTTCATTGATTATTTTTTTCTATGTTGAACCGTTCTTATATATTTGTTAATGAGTCCCACTTGGTCATGATAAATTATTTTTTTATATGCTCTTTGGATTCTATTGGCCAAGATTTTGTTAAGGAGTTTTGCATCTGTACTCATAAAATATATTGTTCTATGGTTTGGGGATTTTAGGTAATATCTTTGTCTGGTTTTGGTATTAGAGTTATGCTTTCTCCATAGAATAATTTTTGTAGTGTTCCTTCTGAAATAATTTAAGTAGGATTGATGATAGATCTCTGGATGTTTTCTTGACTCCAGCTATGAAGCCATCTAGTCCAAGACTTCTTTTTTCGTGTGTGGGGTCGGGGGATTCTTTTTATGACCTATTTAATTTCTTCTTTTGTAATTGGTTTGTTCAAGTGTTCTACATATGTCTGTGTCAACCTGGGTAGGTCATGGATGTCAAGGAATTTGTTCATTTCCTCTAAATTTTCAAATATATCAGAGTATGTTGTTATCTGCTATTGAGCCAACTACAACTCATAGCTACCTTAAGCACAAGAGCTCTGAACTCTGCTCTATCCTGAACCAACCTTATTTTACTGTGCGTGACAAACCTAGCCTCATTATTCCAGTTTTTGTGTCAATCCATCTCATCCACCAAGGACTGTAGTCTTCAGTCTGGATTGCATGTCAATGTCAAAGAAACAAATATTCTTTGGCTATTTTTTTTTACTGAAACAAATATTCTTATTGAGACAATTGGGTGCACCATGATAGATGGAAAAGAGATTGGAATTATCAAAAATTTATGCTTCCTCAGTTCCACAATCAACATCCTTGCCACCAGTAGTCAGGAAATTAAAAAACAAAAAAACAAAAAAACAAAGAACAAATTTAATTGGGAAAATCTGCTGTCAGGTACATTTATAGAGTGCTAAAGAGCAATGATGTTATTCTAGAGACTAAGGTGCACTTGCTTCAGGCGATGGTCTTCACAATTACTTGCTATGCATCAGAAAGTGGACAATGAATAAGGACTACAGAAGAAGAATCTATGCCTTTGAGCGGTTAACCTAGAGAATAGTATTGAACGTATCATAGACTACCAAAAGGGAAAAAATGGATCTGTCCTGAAGAAGGTGAAGTCTTAGAGGCAAATATTTGAAAGCCTTATGTGACATACATGTTATCAGGAGTGGCCAGTCCTTATAGAGTGACATTATGCTTGGAAAGATAGAGGGACAGTACAAGAAAGGAGGACCCAGGTTGAGTTGGATTGACATAATAACTGGGATGAATGGAGTAGGTGTGTTGTATTATAAATGGCTTAAGATAGGGGAGGGATCAGAGCTGTGGTGTATAGGATCACTACAAGATGCAGTCGACTCGGTGATGCATAACAACAACAACAATAACAATGTATTATATAGTTCCTTTTATATTAAATGCCCAGGAAATAAATAGAAACAAAAGTTAGATTTGTGGTTTTCAAAGCTAGGGGTAAGAATGAAACACTGCAAATAGGCACCAGAAATCATTTTGAGATTATGTAAATAGTATAAAATTAAATTTTGATGGTGATTGAAGAATTATATCTATTAAAAATCATTAAAATATAGGCACGTAAGAGATGAATATGAATTATACAAATCACATTAGTGTGTTGTTGAACATAGGAATCTTATTTATTCCTATAACTTCTGTATATTTTTATAGTACCAATCATATAACATGTTGAATAACACATATTCAGTGAATATATTGCTCATGCAACAATTTCATATAAAATCTCATTTCCCACCTAGAGCATTTCTCTGTCCAAATAGTAGTGACAATAAAGCAACAAGGAGTCATGGGTCTGTATGTACTCACTAGGAACTGAGGAGAACACACAAAATACATTTGAAGACACCATATATGTTTCTATCATTCAAGCTTTCATCTATAACTTATGAGAGAGAATCCGGTTATCTTTTTTCTTTTTCTCTACATTGAGTTAATATTTCTCTTCCTGTTAATGAGGATACAAAGAGTCACTGTGTATCGTAAAGTCAGAACCCACTCACAATAGAACTCCAGTGAGTTTTTAGGGGCAGACATCATATGGGAAGAGATTGCCCAAGAAGTAGGTAGGTTTAAACCAAATGCCTTTATGTTGGCAATGCAGCCTCCCACCACCACCACCACCACCACCAGAGCTCTCTACAAAGGGAGAGAAGTCAAATTTAAATGTGAATGATTTTTTGCTTGATTAGACATTCAATAAAAAGTTTGGTGTGAGTTGAGGTTGAGAAACATTACTAAATATAGGGGGTTTTATTCATTATATAAGGAGTTCAATTACCCAGATACCTCTCTCTTATTAGAATAAAACTGAGCTAACATAACTTACTTGAATGTAATTTAAATCTCACCATACTCAACTTCATTATTTGAAACTAGACTTTCATTTTCAAAGACTGAAGGAAATTTAAGAAATCACTTTTTGTTACTTTTCCTTTATTTGTAAATGCTGATATAAAATGCTTCATACATCAAAGAAGCAATACTAGAAAGATTGTCAGTTATCTGTTTAATATTTTATTGATTATGAGGTTTGCATTCTATTATATTTAAAAAATGTGATACTTAAATTACACGCTGCGAGTTAAGTCGTAGTTGATTCTCCAGTGTATTTCCAAGATTATAAATTTTCCAAGAAGAGACTGTCATGTCTCTCCTGTAGATATCATTCTCCTATGAATTTCCTTATGAATTCTAACCTCCAGAGAAGTGAAATATTTGAGTTAATAGCAAAACTCTCTATGGATTTTTCTACTGTAGTTTATTTTAAGCTATAGCATTAGCAAAAATATGTTTCAAAAAGCCACTAGTAGTATTGTGTAATATTTATATTAGAACTATACAATAAATTATTTTATATATTCTTTAGGAATATATGGGGAACACTGTGGTGGTTATTCTGTAGATTTTTTTACTGTTACCCAAAAACGTCCTGCCCCTCTGACTGTTCAAATCTATCAGTGACTGTATAGGAGAAAGTAGTGTAATCTTTACACATGGAATATTGGAATCAAAGATTCTGAAGCTTCATCTGACATATTTGGACATGTTGCAAGGTGGGTCCAGTCCTTGGAGAGGTACATCATGCTTGGGATGGTGGAGCGACAGCACAAGAGAGGAAGTCCCTCAATTAGTGACTGGGGTACTGGGGGTAGTGTGTCAGAGACAATAAGATTGGCACAGGATAGAGCAGGTTTTAGGGCTGTTGTACATAGGGTCAACATAGGCTGTTGTACATGAATCACAGGTGAATCTAAAGGACATAACAACAACAATATATATCTATATCTATATATAGATATAGATAAAGCTATATATATAGAGAGACATATACTCATTTTACTTTTAAAGACGTACACACACACACACACACACACACACACACACACACACACACACATTGTTGTTGTTATCAGTGTATACCATAGAATGGGAACCAAATCAGAGCTGACTCTCTTGCAAGTTTTAAGAAGCAGTTATTGCAAAGGAGATTGCTCATCAGTCTCTAATGGAGCAGCTGGTGGCCTTGAAACTCATGCCTTTGGGAGATTATCTATCTGTCTATCTATCTATCTATCTATCTATCTATCTATCTATCTATCTGACTCATAGAAACTTCATGAACAAAAGATCTAAACCCTGTTCTATCCTGTGCCATCCTGACACTTCCTGCCACACAAATACCCATTGTGTAGTCACTGTGCCAATCAATCTCGTCATCTCCTTCACTGACCCTCCATCATGTCCATCTGTAAGAAATATCCCCCTTCTAGAAACATGCCCAAAGTATGTGAATCGAAGCCCCATTATTGTTGACTCCAAAGGGGACTTTGGCTGCACCCTCTCCAAGACATATATTTCTTTGTTCTCTTGATCGCCCAAGGGATGTTCATTGCTCTTCTCCAATACCACAACTTAAAGTCATCAATTCTTTTTATGTTATCCTTATTTGTTGTCCAGCTGTCAGATGCATAGGAAGTGATCAGAAAGACCAGGGCCTGAATCAGATGCACTTTAGCTCTCAAACTGGCATCATTACTTCTGAATAATTTGAATAAATCCCTAATTGCACATTTTCCCAGTGCAATAAGTCTCCTTTTTACCTCACTGCTATTATCAAAGGTGTTAATTGTAGATCCAAGCAAGACAATGTCATGGAATAGTTTTAATCTTTTTTCCATCCATCATGATGTTGCCTATTAGTCCCGTGGTAAGAATCTTCATTTTCTTGACATTGTGATGCAATCCATACTGAAGAGTGCATTCTTTGATCTTTGGCAACAGGTTCTTCAAGTCCTCCTCACTTTCAGCAAGCAAGGTTGTGTCATCAACAATAACATAGGTTGTTGACTAGTCTCCTTCCAGTCCCGATGCCACGCTCCTCCTCATAGACTCCAGTTTCTCAAATAATTTGCTCAGAATTCAGATTAAATAGTTACGGAGAGAGAACATACTCCTTCCTCATTCCTTTATTAATTATGAACTATGCTGTGTTCCCCTGCTCTGTTCACACAATAACCACCTGGTCAAGGTATAGGTTCTGCATGAGCATGATTAAGTGCTCTGGGACTCCCATTTTTCTTTATGTTAGCCACAACTTGTTATGATCCACACAGTCAAATGTCTATGCATAGGCAATAAAACACAAATAGACAGTCTTCTGATATTCTTTACTTTCAGCCAGCTTTCATCTGAAATTGGCAATGATATACTCCTAGTGCCACAATCTCTTCTAAATCCTGCTTGAACTCCTGGCAGTTCACTATCTCTGTGCTATTCTATCCATTTTTAAATTAACTTCAGTAATATTTTGCTTGTATGTGACATTAATGATATTGTTAGACAATTTCCATATTCAGTTGGATCCTCTTTCTTGGGAAAGGGAAAAAATACGGACCTCTTCCAATCCTTTGACTGGACAGCTGTCTTCCAAATTTTCTGGCATAGACTGATGAGTGCATCCAATGCTGTATCTGTTAATTGAAATAAGTAATTTGTATCCCACTGATTCCTGGGGTCTTATTTTTTGACGTGCCTTCAATGCATTTCCACTTCCTCCTTCATTACAATTTACATTTATTCTTATGGTACTTCCTGAAATTTTTCATTGTCAGTCAGTTCTTTCTGCTACAGTTATTCTGTGTATTTTCTCTTCATCATATTTTGATGCTTCCTGGATAATTCAATATATTGCCCACAGCATTTTTCAATATTGTGATTCGAGGCTTAAATTTGTTTTTCAATTCTCTCAGCTTGAGAAATGCAGAGTGAGTCTTCCCTTTTTATTCTCCAATCCCAGATCTCTGCACATTTCCATTGTAATACTTTGTTTTGTTCTCCTTAGCTGCACTTTGAAATATGGTTCAGCTCTTTTACTTTGGTATGTTTTTCTTTTGTTTTAGTTTCTCAAAGCTACAGTGCAATCGTTATAGCCTCTTCTGACATCTATTTTGATATTTCTTTCTCCTTTGTTTTTGTAATAAGCTCTTGCTTCCTTCATGGATGACATCTTTGATGTCAACCCACAACTCTTCAATCATTGGTGTTCAATGCCTCAAACCTATTCTTTAGATGATCTTGAAATTCAGATAGAATTGATTGGAGATCAATTTTCTGTTCCTGTGGACTTATTTTAATTTTTCTTGGCCTCAATTTGAACTTGCATATGAGTAATCAATGGTCTGTCTGACCAACAGTCTGCCCTTTGCCTAGTTTTTACTAGATATTTCAACCTCGCCAAAAATTTCTTCCATAGATATAGTCAGTGTGATTCCAATGCATCACATGATGTGAGATCCACCTGTAAAGTCATCGGTTATATCATTTTAAAAAAGGAATTTCCAATGAATAAATCATTGTAAGTAGAGAACTTATTCTATTTCCAGTCTCATTTCTATCACCAAGCCTGTATCTTTCAACTAATAAACACACACACACACACACACACCCCAATCTTCAACAAGATTTATTTTTTTTAACATGTTCAGCCTCAACTTTAATCAAATAGATGCAAGAGAAAACAACAGAGACATAATCTTATGCCTAGTTAATTGGCAAAGATTAAATACATGATAATTCCTTGTGCTGGTGAGGGTGTGGAAAAAGCAGACACTGTCATTCACTGGTGGGAGTTCAAATTGGCTCAACCCTTCCAGAAGGCAATTGGCAACGTGCAAAGATGAGGAAGATTGCATTACTCTTTGACGAAGCAGTTCCACTTTTAGGAGATCGCCTTAGGAAATAATTGTGGATAATAATAACAATAATAGCTAACTTTTATTAACTGTTCTCTATGTGCAAGGCTCTCCACACAGTATTTCATATAATCTTCAAGGACATCATCCCACAAAGTTCGAGCTATTATTATCAATTGTACTTTAGAGACAAAGACAGAAACTGAGGTGCAAAGGGATTACATAAATGGCCTAAGGACACAAAGCTAACAAGTAACAAAGCCAAGATTTGAGAGTATATTGTCTGGCTCTGGAGCCAATCCTGCCCTTTCAGCAATGTGCACACTATAGGCGCAGAGATGAAACTACAAGGAGGCCCACCAGAGTTGTGAACAAATGAGGAGGTTGGCAACATGCTAAGTACTCTGTGATAGGAATTAGTTACAGAGATTTTTATATGCCGTTAAACTGAAATACTATACAGCTGTGAAAACAATGCTATAGAAAAAATATGTATGTGAATACTGGTTTTGGTTTGTTTGTGCATTAAAAAAAGGTATTTCTAAAAATGTATATAAGGAACTGATAAAATGTGTTGCCTCTTGAAAAAGTAGCTGTGTGGCAATGGTCAGAAGTAAGAGAATTTGCTTGTTTGCTTTGTTTCTGCTTCATTTCATTTGTATGTGCCACAGAGGTGGGTTTTAGCCAAATGTTTCCTCTATGGACATCTTGAATTCTCAATTATATGAAATATATAAAGTATATAAATTATGCATATA
>NW_006399770.1:24500026-24508003 GCF_000299155.1 Elephantulus edwardii
AGAAAGAAAGAAAGAAAGAAAGAAAGAAAGAAAGAAAGAAAGAAAGAAAGAAAGAAAGAAAGAAAGAAAGAAAGAAAGAAAGAAAGAAAGAAAGGAGAAAGAAGAAAGAAAGAAAAGTTTGGAAGGAATGTGTACCAAATAAAGAAGCTGATACTAGAGATTCATGCAGAGAGAAACTGATGTTAAGAATATTGTTACGTACCATTGAGTAGGAACTGACCATAACTGACCTGCCAGCAGGTTTAATTAAAGAAGAAGAGATTTGTCATCTTTCTTTCACAGAGCAACTGGTGGATTTTAATTGTGCGCCTTAGGGATTGCAATGGCTTTACCAATAGGCCACCACACTTCCCTGAGGTTGAGAATAGGAGTAACCAAACTTCAGTTTAGATTTGCAATTGTTTACAGGGAAAGCTTATTTTATTTTTAAACCAGATGCCAGAACTCAAATCTTGTCTTTTATACTTACCGTTTATGTGCTTTTGGGCAAAGTATTCCCCACACATTTGTTTCTCACGGGTAAAATGAGTTTGATTTTGTTATTAGTTCTTAGTTGCTGTCTAAAAAAATCAACCACTCAAACAAAAACAAAAAGAAAATCTCACTCAAATTCATTGCTGTCAACTCTTCTTAGGGTTTTCACAGGCTATGCAAACCAGATGAAAGATTGCCTCTCTCTCTCTCCCCCCCCCACCACCACTTTCTCTCTCTTTAATGAATTCCAAATACCAGAGAAGCATTACCTTTGGGTTAGTAGCACAAATCTCATGCATTAACTCTCCAGAACTCCTGAGGTTGCTCCCTAATTATTGTCTAACCTATAGTAACTACATTATCCTGCACAATAATCCGTATCCTCAATTTATTGTTGCAAATTCTGTGCACTTTGCCTTTCAACCTTGGGGATTCATCTTGAAGGACTATTGTGGATAATATTTTATTCAATTTTATAGAGTTTTTTCACTGACTAAGTTTCTATTCTGTCTTAATTTGGAAGCTCCTGTGAAATCTGTTCAACATGAGTGACCCTGTTTGTATTTGAAATATAAACTCACACATTATAACAATTAAGCTACAACAGTATGACAAACTAACAGATGGGTGGTGGGTAAAGTGTGTACATCGTAGGAAAGGCTAGCTTCACAGTCATGAAAATACTTTTTAAAATCAATATTTGTGTTTAAAAAGCAGAACTTCTTAGGTACTAAATTCTACACTGAATCAAACTGCATTTTCCAAAAATATCTATGCTTAAAGTTCTTATCCTTGGTTGTTATTAAGGTGGCCTTTTGAAAAATAAGGCACTTGAAGATTCAATTAACATGTTTTTGTTATATGCTGTTGAGTTGCCTATGACTCATAGTAGCTCTATGTACAGTATCTCTGAACTCTGCCCTATCTTGAGATACTTTCATTGACTCCAACACACCTACCCTCATTAGTCCAGTTACTGAGTCAGTCCATCTCAACCAGGGTTTTCCTCTCTTGTGTTGTCCCTCGACCCTTTCAAGCCTGACACCTCTCTTCAAGAAATGGTCCTTCCTGTTAGTACCTAAATTTGTGACATAAATCCTCCAAATCCTTGCCTCTAAGGTTCAAGTTGGTTTTACCCTCTCCAGGTGGTACCTCTTGGTTTTCTTGGTAGTCCACAGTTTCTTCAATACTTTTCTTCAGCACCACAATCCAAAGATATCAAATTATCTTCTGTCATCCTTATTTACTGTCTCTCTAAGTACCAAGCAATTGCAAAGACCATGGCCTGGAATAGGTGCATTTTAGTGTCTAGGCTGACACTGTTGCTTTTTAGCTCCCTGGAGAGGTTTCTGACAGATTTCCCTTATGCAATCCAACTTTTGATATCCTGACTGCTGGTGCCATGAATGTTGATTTTGGATTCAAGCAAGCTGAAATATTCAATAATTTCAATCTCTTCTCCATTTTTCATGATGTGGCCAAAAGACTCAATCATAAGAATCATTGCTTTCTTGATGTTGAACTTAAATTTATACTGAAGACTGCAGTCTTTTACCTTCTGTATCAAATACTTAGTCCCTTCTCAGTTTCAGCAAGCAAGGTGGTATCATCATTATAACACAGGGTACTCCCTCAATCCTGAGGCCACACTCCTCCTAAGCCTCCTGAATTATCTCTTCTGCATAAATATTGAAAAGGTATAGAGACAGGAAGCACCCCTGACACATTCTTTTCATGATTTTGAACCATTCAGTTTTTTCTTGCTCTTTTCTGAATTACAGCTTAATACACTCACTTCTTTTACATTTCTGGCTGAATTGAAAAATGAACCTTGCGAACATGGAATATTAGGGGTAGCTTCATTCAGACAACTAAATGTCTTCGCAATTAAAACATCTGAACACTTCTAAGTGAAAATTGTTATTCTCCTTCTTGTTGAGAAAATCCATCCTTGAAAACACATTTTTTTTCAAAATTTTCTTTAAAATAGGTCTGTATTACATCGGCAGTAATAGCAAGAAAGAAATGAACATTTTATTTACTTGAATAAAATTATATGAAAGAAACTTTATTTTTAGGCACAAAAATCAGGAAAGAGCCAGGATGTGTCCTGTTTCCATACTTTTTCAATTTGTATGCAGAAAAGATCAAGAGGCTGGATTTTCTAAGGAATGTGGCATCAGGATTGGAGGATGCCAGTCAGCAACCTCCACTATGCAGATGGCCAAACATTGATTGCTGAAACTGAGAAGGATCTGAAGCATTTGCTACAGAGGGTCAAGGACTGTAGTCTGCAATATGGATTAAAGCTCAACATCAAAAAGACAAAGATTCTCACCACTAAGACAATTGACAGCACCACAAAGATGGAGAAGAGATTATTAACAATTTCAGTTTACTTGATTCCACAAAAAACGCTCTTGACAACAGCAGTCCGAAAATAAAAATGAGAATTGCTTTTGGAAAATCTATTATCAGGGGTCTCTCCAGAATGCTAAAGAGAGATAATATTAGTCTGGAAATGAAAGTGAACCGGATTCAGGCCATGGTCTTTACAATTGCTTGCTATACATCAGAGAGCTTGAAAATGCCTAGAATTGACAAAAGAATTGATGCCTTTGAAGTGCGGTGCTCAAAAGAGCATATCATGGACTTTCAAGAGAACTAAAAGGTCTTTCCTGAATACGATGAAACCAAGGTGCTCCTTGGAAGTAAAGATTTTGAGGATTTGTCTCACATTCTTTGGGCATGTTGCCAGAAGGATCCAGTCTTTGGAGGAGGATATCATGCCTGGAAAAGTGGAGGGACAGAGGAGGAGAGAAAAACTCCAGAAAAGATAAATTGACACAATACCTAGAGTAACGAGGGTAGGTGTGTTAGAGACAGTGAGATTGGCTCAGAATACAGCAGGATATAGAGCTATTATGCATATGCTATTATGAGTCATAGTCAACTTGACAGCACATAACAACAACAACAAAGGACTTTAGGACCTTGCTCAGCCTTTGGTAAGCTGAAGGAACTGAAGAATAAATTTAAGCCTCAAATTGCAATACTGAAGGGGTCTTTGGGCAGGAAATTGAATGATCCAGGAAGCATTAAAATAAGATGGAAAGAGTATACAGAATCATTGTACCAAAAGGAATTGATGGAAACAGAAGAATTTCATGAGACAACATATGAGCAAGAGACTGTGGTAATGAAGGAAGAAGTTCAAGCTGCTCTGAAAGAATTAGCACAAAACAATGCCACAGGAATTGATGGCATACCAACAGCCAGACGCTGCCCTGGATATGCTCACCAAGTTGTGCCAAGAAATTTGGCGGACAATCACCTGGCCAACTGACAAGAAAAGATCAATATTGGTTTCCGTTTTGAAGAAACGTTATCTGACAGAGTGCAGAAATTACTGAACAGTATCACTTATATCACATGCAAGGAAGATTCTGTTGAAGATTACCAAAAACAAGCTGAACAGCACATCAACAAAGAACTGCCTGAAGTGTAGTCTGGGTTTAGAAGAGGCCGTTGTACTAGGGATATTATAGCTAATGTCAGATCTTGGCTGAAAGCAAAAAGTACCAGACGAATATATGTGTTTCATTGATTGTGCAAAAGAATTGAACTGTGTAGATCACAATAAACAATGGTTGACTCTGAGAAGAAAGGGAATCCCAGAACACTTGACTGTGTTTATGTGAAACCTATACTTAGACCGGAAGGCAATCATCAGAACAGAGCAGGAAAATACTGTATGGTTCAAAATTGGGCAGGATGTGTGCCAAGAATATGTCCTGTCTCCATATTTTTTTTCTATCTATATGTGAAACGGATTATCTGGGAGGCTAGGCTCTATGAGGAGAAATGTGACATCGGGATTGGAGGTAGACTCATCAATAATCTTGATTATGCAGATGACAAAACCCTACTTACTGAAACTGTGGAGGACCTAAAGCACTAGCTGCAGAAGGCCAAGGACCACAGCTCTTAATATGGATTGAAGCTCAACACTTCAAAAGCAAAGATTCTCACCACTGGGCCAATTGGCAGCATCATGATGGATGATGAAGAGATTGAGATTGTCAATAGCTTTAGTTTGCTTGACATTCATCATTCTTGGCATCAGCAGCCAGGAAAGTAAAAGACAAATTGCATTGGGAAAGGATGCTGTCGGAGACCTTTCCAAAGTACTGAAGAACAACGATGCCTGTCTGGAGACTAAGGTGTGCCTGATATAGGCTATTGTCTTTGCAATTACATGCATCAGAAAGCTAGACAATGACTAGGGATGATGGAAGGATAATTGATGCCTTTCAGCTCTGGTTCTGGAGAAGAGTATTGAATGTACCATGGTCTGCTAGGAGAACAAACAGGTTAGTCCTGGAGAAGGTGAAACAAGGCTGCTCCTTAGAGGCAAGCATTCTGAAGCTTTGTCTGACATACTTTAGACATGTTGTAAGGCTGGATTAGTCCTTGGAGAAGGATGTCATGCTTGGGAGGGTGAGGGACAGCAAAGGAGAGGAAGACACTCAATGAAGTAGATTGATTCAGTGACTGGAGAAATGGGGATAGGTGTGTTGGAGACAATAAGATTGGCAAGGGATAAAGCAGGGTTTAGGGCTATTGTACAGAGGGTCATTATGAGGTGCAGGTGACTCAATGACACATAACAACAACAACTTATTTTCTATATTTCCATAATAATTATTTATTTATCTTTCTTAGATAGCTAATATGTGCCCCACCTTCTCAAACAATAGCTAATCAATAAAGATGAAAATACTAAATAGGTGCATTCTCTTTTTAAAGTATGCATATATATAATTTTTTAAATTTATAATTTTTATGTACTTTGCAAAATTGTTTTTTAAATTTTATTGTTTTTTTATTTACTTCTCTCTAGGTCCTCATCTCTGTTAATTTACTAAGATGGATTTTTTCTATATGTAACTCATTTCTTGGTTTTTTTGTATTAGCCATCTTATAACTTAACTGTCCTTTTGTGACTGATTTATATGACTTAGAACAATTAATCTTTATTTTATGTATATTTTTCAGCATTGCATTAATCCTTGATCACTTTTTAACTATGCACAAAGTTCCATTGTGTAAGTTTATCACAGTTTCTTTTTAAATTTGTCCACTGATGGACATTTGGATTGTTTCCAACTCTTCACTGGACAGCACCTGACAACAACTGGAAATAAAAGCAGGAATAGGTAACAGTTTTTGCTTGTGTCAATCTGACAATATAGAAAGAAAAATAGACAAGGTTTGACAAAATTTATCTACTAAAGCAAAAGCCTAAGTGCTACAGTCACACGTACATTCATATCTTTATGTGATATAAAGTAAATTGGGCAATATTATGTAAATTTATTAGCCAGTCTGGGAACTGAGGAAGCTCAATTTCATTTCTAGTGTTTTAGCAATTTGTAATTGGCCATCTAAGATACAACTATTGATCTTTCCTTATCCAGAACAAAGATAACTGAAGGGGAAAAAAATAACCCAAAGTGCTAACTGGCCATGCTACTACAGTCTCCACTGAGGCCCAAAACATTAAATAACCCTGCTGTTATGAACAGCAGCAAAGAAAATAAGTAAGAGCAACTCTCTCTCTCTCTCTCTCTCTCTCTCTATATATATATATATATAATGTATATATGTATATATATACACACATACATGCACATATATACACACATATATTTATACATATACACACATATACATATACTTACATATATACATGCATATTATGTCGTTGTGTCAAGTGCCGTCAAGTCATAGGTGACTCATAGTGACCCTATGAATGAAAGTCCTCGACACTTGTGTGACTTTCATCCTTTCTCCAGGTTCATAAGGTTTCTGGAGGAAAGCTATTTATGGAAGTAAATGCTACTCCTTCTTCCAAGCTTCTTTCAACCGGGTAGCACCACCAAAAACAATGAAAAACAAACTACATAAGAGAAGAAAATTTTCAAATACAAGATTTTCCTAAAGTGATCCACAATTTAAAACTCAATCTCACGATAAAGACCAACATAAGTCATTAGTACTCAAAATAATGAAAAAGAAATCATTGGCATCAAAGCAGATTC
Source organism: Elephantulus edwardii (assembly GCF_000299155.1). Lineage (NCBI taxonomy): Eukaryota > Metazoa > Chordata > Mammalia > Macroscelidea > Macroscelididae > Elephantulus > Elephantulus edwardii. Next base: position 24,506,605 of record NW_006399770.1, read on the forward strand.
AGAACACAGGAGCAAAGAGATTCTAAAAGATTTCAGAGAGACAAAAGATAGGAAAAATTATACAGGACTTCTACGCTAGAACACTAAAGGTACAAGACAATGACATTGTGAGGGAAAATTATTTTCAATCTGGAATAAATGTGAATAACGTGTTATAGTTGTTACAGGAATTCTAAAACTTATATTCTACCAAAATGATATTACAAGAACCCCCTGATATTACATAAAGAAAAGGAAATAAAAATGTTATCTGAAAAATAAGGATGATAGTAGAGAGAAGCAATCAATTCAAATCGGAGCAGAAGACTGAGTTCTAGGAAAAGCTTCAGAAGAAAAATCAAACTGTTAGATTATGTGACTGTTGTTGCTGAGTATCATTGAGTCAGAAACCACCCATAGGTGACCCTCAAGTGAGTTTTCAGTGGCAGTAAATTTCATGGGAGAAGACTGTTTATTTTTCTCTCAAAGCAGCTGGTGGATTTGAACTGTGTACCTTCTAAGTACCTTCTAACTGTGTACTTCTAAGCCACCAGTGCTCCAGAGGTTATATGATACCTTCACTTTTGTTTTCTGTGCTGTGAAGTCTGAATTGATTCAAACTTGACTCTCCAGCAGATTTTCAGAGGCAGTAACAACACAGGAGACTGCTCAGCCTTCTCCCGTGGACAGGCTTGAACCATGTGCCTTTGGGATTGCGTTATTCCTACCTTCATGATACTCAGTAGTTTTATAGAGACATGAAAAAAAGGAGAAGTGATATAAAAAAGAGACTCAGCAAAGTGAACATATTGATAAAGAACATAAATTACAAGAGTAAATGAAGAAGGTACAAGAAATTATGACATATACCACTTGATTTAGCAGTAAATAACATTGAAGATACTATAATATAAACATAAAATTTTTAGTTAAGAGAACTCCGAAATGAGAGAAGAAAGGGAATAGGTAGGCATTTGGAGCAAGGGGGTTATAAAAGAGGTTAACTCCTCATTTGTAATAGTAAGAAATAGTAGATAACATTTAAATGGAGAATTCAATAAATAGCAGTGTAAAGATGTTTAGAAATGTGAAAATTTATACCAGAATAGCCAAAGAATTACAAATTGGTAATTTGTAGGGATGGAAAGATTGAAATAGAAACAGCATTATGTTAGTATCATGTGGTATTCTAAAACTTCAATACTATACTGAGTAAGATTTTGATTTTTTAAAATAGCCACAACTGAAAACTGAATCATACCTCCTGAAAAAAATTTTTTTTAATTTTCTTGAGTCCAAGAATTTAAAACGTGTGCTCCGGAGCAGAGTCACTCACAATGAAATCCACCAGCTTATGGAAATAATCAATCTCAATCACAATCAGTCTCTCTCTCTCTCTCTCTGTATGTATATATATATA
>NW_006399770.1:24508123-24520377 GCF_000299155.1 Elephantulus edwardii
TAAATCACTCTTTGGAGGCAACTCCCTTACCACTAAACCTTCACTCTAATTCCTATTGTATATTAATTTTGATTTAATAATTACAAAAAGTAAGTAAATGACAATTACCATGGGGTCAGTTCTAACTTGTGACTACCCCAATTGCATTGGAGTAGAACTGTACTCCATAGAATTGCCAATGGTGGATTTTAATATTTTTTTTTTAAACTGTGGATTGGCAGACTTTTCTTCTTGTGTGTTTGTGGATGTTCTTAAAACACTAGTCCTTTGGTTAGCAGCCAAGTGCATTGACCATTTGCATCACCTAAAGACTTGTCTTAATGAAGAATAATGTTATGATTAGAAAACCAGAGTGTCAATGAAAGAGAGGAAAACCCTCCATGAGATGGATTGACACAGTTATTGGAGCTAGGGGCAAGTTAAAGATTGTGAGGATGGCACAGGATTAAACAGCGTTTCCTTCTGCTTTACACAAGGTTGCTATGACTGAGAGCTTACTTGATGGCGCTTAAAAAGCAAGAACTCTATCAATGTCAAATCAGTAGTAGGTAAGAAGTTGTGCTGTGTCCTAAAGGCAGGTGCTTTGAACCTACCAGTTGCTCCAAGGAAGAAATATGAACAATGTCTTTACACGTGATTTACAGCCTCTGAAAACCCACTGAAGCACCGGCTCTGAATCCCTTCCAACTAGACAGCATGTAAAAATAATAGCAACAATAATAAAGTATCAGGTCGCTAGCTTTCTAACTTGTTAATGATCTATTTCAAGTAATTAAAAGTACTTAAGTACATAATTATTTAAAGTGCTTCAAGAAATGTTACACTAGCTAATACTGCAAAGTAGAGTATAATACAAACAATACAACAAAATGAAAAGAAAAAAAAGCATAAAGGAAAGAAGTAACACTTACCAAAGTTGATAAGAGTTGTGCACTGACATAAAAAGTATGTTTGTGGTGGCAAAGTTACTATTTATATAGAGAAAATGTGGTCCAAGGTAGCAATCTGCTATTAACAGGTCAAAGAAGACAAAACTTAAAGATAATTCAATAATTTGAGATTTGAAGGACTAGCGCAATTGGTAGCATATTTAAGAATATAAACCGGTAAATAAAACCCAAATTTGGTCTGTAACTGGTTACTCAAATAACAAGAAAATGTTAAAACAAGTTTAAAATTAAATAAACAAACAACAACCACAACAAAAAAATCCATATAGATAACAGAAGTATAGTTTGCAGTTAATGACTTTTATAGGACTGAGCATTTTTGTGCCTGATGTTGCCATAACTTGAGGGCTGACTCAAAGGCAGCCAACAATAACAGCAAATCAAGGAATACCAAAGATTGTCAGTTGCTAGAGACCAGTGAAGAGTTATAGATTTCTCAGAAAAATTCAGCATGTTTTATACCCTTTTTTCAGATTCCCCATCTCCAGACATGTTAGGTGAAATATTCCTGCTCTTGTGAACAACAAAGAAAGTAAATGAAAGCAATCATGTCTGCCTTAATTAAGCCTAAATAATATTAATGAAGTGATATAATAATGTTTTGTTATTAATTTTCTTTTCAGTATCTATTTTTAAAAACTTGAAGTAATACTTCTCTTTTTTCACTAACTGTATTTGTTGTTGTTGTTGTTGTTATGTGCCGTCGAGTCGCTTGCGACTCATAGCGACCCTATGTACAACAGCCCTAAACTCCGCTCTGTCCTGTGCCAATCGCACTGTCTCTGACACTCCCATCCCAATTATCCAGTCACTGAATCAATCCACCTCATAGAGGGCCTTCCTCTCCTGCGCTGTCCCTCCACCCTTCCAAGCATGATGTCCTTCTCCAAGGATCTGTCTCTCCTCACAACATGTCCAAAGTATGTTAGATGGAGCCTCAGAATCCTTGCCTCCAAGGAGCCACCTGGTTTAACCCTTTCCAGGACAAATCTGTTTGTTTTCCTAGCAGTCCATGGTATTCTCAATACTCTTCTCCAGCACCACAGCTCAAAGGCATCAATTCTCCTTCTATCCTCCCTGGTCATTGTCAAACTCTCTGATGCATAACAAGTGATTGCAAAGACCATGGCCTGTATCAGATGCACCTTAGTCTCCAGAGAGACACCATTGCTCTTCAGTACTTTGGTGAGGTCCCTAACAGCAGACTTTCCCATGGCAATGCGCCTTTTAATTTATCTAAGTAAAACCTAGTAATTCCTCCAAAATTTCTAGTAAAGATATGACAGAGAAAGGAATAATTCAGTAAACTAATTTTCTACGCTGTGATATCTTTTAGACCAGAAGATTCTAGTAGATTGTAATTAATACAACCAACTCAAACTCTTACCATATAAGTATTTCAGATCTTCAAAGATTATTGTCCTGTTTACACCTACTTTAAATCTGCAAAAGTGCTACTCTGAAAACATTACTTTCCAAGTGTTTCTGTTTTATATAATCAGGACTGACTGTCTGGTTATATTGTTGGCAGGTCTATTATGTATAATATTTTTAGTGTACTTTTAGAGTCAAACCAGAGTGTTGTGCAAGATATAAAATCATACTTCTCCATAACAGGAAGCTATGTAATCTCTGCTACTAACTTTATTTCTCCAGTCCTGAGAAATCATACAGTATCATTACAGAGGTTTCAGAGTGTAAAGGGAAAGAAATGGAGCATTTCCAAATCTTAACAATTATTACTTTATCAGTCATTGACTTGCACAACGAAAGAAACAGGAATTGCCTATTGGTGCGTTGGTTGACCTCTGAATTTTATATTTAAAAAATTAATAAGACAAAGTGCCTAGCAAGTAAAAACAACATTTTTTTATATTATAGCCAGATCCAAGCAGTCTACTTATTAGTCATCTCTTTCTGTGTGAACACTGAGTGCCTGCGTTGGCTTTTTCGTCTTGTCACTGATTTGTCTGTATTATTTGAAATTTACAAAACTTGTAAATAAGCACTTTCTTTGACTGCTGTGGAATTGGTTTCCAAAGTTACAGGAAACCTTCACTGGGTTCGAAAGTGAGACAGTCCATCTCTTTCCCACAGCCTTTGGTGGATTCAAACTACAGAACACATGTAACTTTCAGTTTAGTTGTGTGACTGCTTATGGACAGCATCATTGTTGCTGTTGTTGGGTGTTGTCTGCTACGACTCATAGCAACTCTGAACAATGGCTCTGAACCTTGCCCTGTCTTGTGCCAACCTCACTATTCCTGACCCCTCTGTCTCCATTGCCACAATCACTGTGTCAATACATATCCTTCAGGGTCTTCTCCTACTGTGCTGTCCCTCCATCCTTCCAAGTATGATGTTTTCTCCAATAACTAGTCCCTCCTAGAAACATGCCAAAAGTGTATAAGATGGAGCTTCAAAATCTTTGCCTCCAAGGAGCAATTCAGTTTCACCTTCTCTAGGACAAACCTGTTTATTCTCTTGGAAATCAATGGCATGTTCAATATTCCTCTCCAGCATCACTCAAAAGCACTAATTCTTCTGCTGTCATCCTTAGTCATTGTGCAGCTCTCTGATGCATGGCAAGTAATTCAGAAGACCATGCCTGGCTCAGGCACACCTTAGACATTAAACTGACATCATTGCTCTTTAGTACTCTGGAGAGGTCCCTAACAGCAAAGTTTCCCAATGCAACTAGTCTTTTGATTTCCTAGCTGCTGGTACCAAAAGAGTTCATTGTGGATTAAAGCAAGTTGAAATCTTTAAGAACTTCAAATTATGCCCTTAGTGCTCCCTACATTAGCATTACAGTCCTACAGTCTTATATTTCAGGTAAATTATTTTTGACTTTGATATTTATGGGCTCTCTCTTCTGAGTCCCCATAATTGACTACAATCTGAATAATTCAACTCCACATTTTATTAAATGCAAGGCATTGTGTTCTTGGAGACAAAACGAAATCTTCTATTTCTGTTGTAACACTGACTAATCTACATGTGCTAGTTTCTTACAAATATCTTCAATCTCTTATTTCCTGACCAGTTATATTGACTACTCAAGTATTTAGTTATTAAAACAGGAAGATACTTAAATCAATGTTGAGTAGAGTAAAAAGATTATCACAGGAGTAGCTAGTTCTTGACAGAAAAAGTGAAAAAAGAGATGCTAAAATATTTTCCTTAGTGCTTCTTGTATGACACCACACTAATTGATTGAAGATCGAGAAACCCCTTTTTACGCATCTCAAAATTTGCAAGGAAGCTATGATGATCTAGTGATAAGGAATTGCACTGCCAATGCAAAAGCATTGGTTTGAATCCGCTAGCTCCTTCATGGGAGAAAGATGATAAATCTTCTCCTGTATGATCTATAGTTTCTTAAAGCCCCCTGGAGGGTTAGCTGTGAGTTGGTTCTTATTAGATGGCATATAACAACAATAAAAACAGATACTTGTAAGAGATAACAAACCAAAAAAGATATCTTCTGAGAAACTGAAGGGAGGTAAAATAAAAACACCAAAGCTCCTTTCTGTTTACAGAGCATATAAAATGTAAGAAAATTCAAGAGAGTTTTTAACAACTTTCAGAAAAATAAAATTTTTCTGATAACATCGAATGTAAATTGAAAAACTAAAATACTACTTTTGAGTGTCTGCTATGAGCCTGGGTAATATTATAATCCATAAATTATCAATTTATACATAATTATTCCCTAACATAGTCTAAACCCAAACCTACCCCAGTTCCAATCAATGACAATTCAGAGCACTTCTATTAAAAAAAGCTACAAGTACATAAACATTTAAAAAATATGTACTATGTAGTGAGCTGTAAATTAAAACTATCTCACCCTGGGCACAGGACAAAACCCTCCAGCATGTAGAGTAAGGTTCCAACAATTATACAAAAGTAAAGTAAAAAACAAAAGCAAAAACAAACCAACAAAACCAAACTACACATATTTTCATGGATTTGTAATCTGATTTAATACCTAATGATCCTGATTTAAATATCTTTTATTTTAGGTTATCACCAAAAGTGAATCAAAGAATTTACTGTTTCCTCCAGTCCTCCAATTGGCAGCTGTGTTATAAGAGTATTTTATGGTACTTTAAGACCTAGATAAGATGCCATCATGAATCCTTCTTCCGTCTCCTTCCTTTCTTGGCAAAAATAATTTACCACTAAAACCAATGTGGTTTCCACTCAATCCCTCTGGGCACTGAACTCTTACCCTTTAAAAGATAACTCCATAAGCCAGTGGGCCATTTGACAAGGGATAGTAATTCACCTCAATATACCCTTCAAATCTATTAAACAAGTGAGAGGAGGCTGAGTGTTCTTTCTGTGCAGCAGTGTGCCTGCTAACTCAAACAGCTGTGAAAAGTTTAAGAAGTGGAGAGGCAGCAACTGCAAGACCACCTGCTGTTCTTTGTGACAGCCACCACTGCCCCTTGGCACTGAAAATCATACCACTGTCACCCAACAACCAGGTAACCCAGAAGGTTTGGGGTATATTAATGAGCATACTGCAATATACATTGGTCTGAGGATTTATGCTGTCATTCTAGTACCAAGAGTAAAAAAAGCTAATAACCTCTGCTCCCAAATGTATATTTGCAGAACTGTCAAGTCAAGGTGGCTTTCCTGTATTAGTGGAAATATTTGCCACTTGCAACATTAAGCATAGCTAAGTTTTATAATTTTCGGTCTAAATTAAAGCAAGCTACAGTTCTTAGGATTGCATATATGAAGAAAGGAAGCTTAGGTTTCTTATTTTCAGAAGAATTAAGTATTATAAAAATGTTTTTTAGGAGCCCTGCCTAATTCTATCATCAAGATTCTGTCCATAATTATTTTTTTCCTTTTTATAAATGCCTAATGATCTATTATTCAAGCCAAAATGTTGTAGGCTTTATGGTTTTCACTTATTATTCAGACCAACTGTCTCATGACTATGTAACATCTCCTATCCCACTCAGTGTCTTTAGCCTGAAAAAAGTTGGATCAGTTTTTCTCTTACTTGAACCATAAAACGCAAATAAATGTGAGTCAAAAAATGACTTAACCCTTTTGTGAAATTAGCAGTTATAGCCTTATGATTGGCTGATTTTTAAAAAAGAAGTTATTTAATGAATAATTATATTCTGAACAGCAAGCAAATTCACACACAGCAGCCTCATTGGAAATAAATATAGGTTTAAGAATACAAACATGAGACATCACAATTTCCACTCTCATGGGACCCTCCTTTGACAGACAGAGCAATGGGGTGCGGGGGGGGAAATTGTAACTCTTGTTGTCAGCTCAAGGACACAATATGGTAACAGAATTGAATAGGAGAAAATAATTGGATTGGAATTTATTTTTACAATATGGGAACTGTGCTTTTCCTATTTATAGTTTCAGAAGAAACATGATTCCAGTTTAATGTTGCTGTTGATTTAACTTGTATGCTTGTCTGTTATGGAAAACATCCAAAAGAAGGAGCTAAAGTGAAGCTTGCACAAGGCATGAAATACTCTAGCATGACTAGAGTCTTACACTAGACCTTTATAGGCCAGAATTTACAAATAGATACCCAGGGACCCTGTGATGATGCATTGCATTAATTCACCACTCTCTTACTTCTTTAGTTTCTAAGAGACTACATCTTTAAAGCTGACACATGGGAGAGTGGTGATATATTGGATTAATTCAGTAAACTCTTCCTTTCATTTGGGGTCTCACATGCTTCAATGGACATTTGTCTCCATCACAGCCACATCACACTAAGTATCTGATGTGTTAGTTCGTTTGGACACACTACTCAAAGTAGAAAATATTTAGGGAGAGGATAAGCCCAGCTCAAAATTTATACTCTTTCTGACGTTAACCAAATGTACTGCCCCCCCCCCCCGTCCCCCAGCTCTCAGCTTACCACAGATCCATTCCTGCATGCAAGTTATCATGGTAAGTATTCTCATTCCTTTTTTTGCTCCTCTCCTGATGAATCTATTACTTACTTACTGCCTTGGATTTGGTTCTGGCTTGTAGTGTTTCATATGGTTTCCAAGGCTGTAACATTTAATAAGAGAAAATTGCCCATCTTTCTTCTGGGAAGGTTTTGGGCATATTTTAATTACTAGAGACACATGATGTTTTAGTAGCAGCACATCTTTCTATGGACTCTGCCACCAAAGTGCCTACGAATCTATGTGTTATTGCTATGTACCATCAAGTAGGATGGCTCATAGGCTCAAGGGTACAAACATGAAGAGCCATTGATTTTCCAGAGGTAATAAAAAGCACAGGGGGAGATTGCTCATCTTTCCCTCAGAGCAGCTGGTGGATTCAAACTGCATGCCTTTGGGTTGGCTAGGGCAACTTCTTACCACTAAGCCACCAGAGTTGACCTATAAGTCTATCAGTAGCATTAATTTTCCATAATAATTCCAAATAAGCATCACACTTATCAGAATTTCTAGTATCCTTCACATTGAAATATTTTTTGGCTTTGCAATTTCTGCTTATTGTGTTAGTTTAAATATGTGTTTCCCCAAGTTATCTCTACTATTATGACCAGCATAACATATTTGCTGACTATAGACAAAGAGAAATGACTAGATCAGGATCAACATAATGTTGGAAAAATTGGAAAAGATGAAAAACCTATAATCACTATTATTCTAGATATATTTTAAAACTTTGTAGTATATATAAAAACTTTTTTTTAGGTGCAGCAATTCACATCTCGTTCTTAGAGTACAGTTTGAGTATGACTTCTTAGAGTCTCGAGTACAAATTATAGAAACCCTATAAATGGATCTGAACCCTGTCTTATCTTATAACACCCACAATTTCTGGCACACTTGAGACCATTGCTGCAGTCAGTGTGGCAAGCCACCTGGTTAAGCGTATTCTTCTCCTTCACTGTCCCTCCACCTTTCTAAGCAAGATGTCCCTATCCAAGGAATAGCCTCTCCTAGCAACATGACCAAAGTATGTGGGATGAAGCTTCATCATCTTTGCCCATAAGAAGCACTCTGCACCTTCTCCAAGACATATCTGTTTGTTCTTTTGGAAGTCATGAGATGTTCAATACTCTTCTCCAACACCACAGGGGCATCAGCTAGTTTTCTTTCATCCTTATTCATTGTCCAGATCTCAAATGCATAACAAGTGACTGAAAAATACCATGGCTTGAGTCAGGTGCATCTTAGCTCTCAAAACAACATTATCACTCCTCCACAATTTGGAGAGGTCCCTGACTACAGATTTCCCAGTACAATGCAAAGAAATTATATTCATTATAATATCCATAAATTATCGTGAAGTATCAATATAAATTTAGATGTACATTTAAGGAATCTGGGATTGAACTACTCACTCAAAGTCAGACAATTTTTAAAGAGAAACTTGGAAATTTAACCAGGTCTAATACTCTCATTTTATTCCAATTAAAGTTACATAAATTGTAGTTTAAAAGCAACAAGTTGTACGTTGATATCTGTAAAGACACACAATAAACACAATTACTGATTTAGCGAAACTTCCCAGTATGGTACAATAGGCAGTGGTTATTTTCATGAAATAATTATATCACTGCTCTTGAAAGGCAGGGTTCAGGTCTATTCTACACAGGATCACAGGCGACTCAAAGGAATAAAACAATAAGTGTCGTCAAGTCAGAATCAATGCATACTAATCTTCAAGCAGGTTCTCAGAGACAGTAAATCACAAAGAAGGAGAATACCCATCTTTATCCCAAAAAGCAGTAACCACATACCTTTGGTTTGGCTGTGCAACTCCTTAGAACTAGGGCACTAGAGCTCTCATTCCTGCTCTTATAAGAAGGAAATATGAGGCTTTTCAGAATATGTAGGCCAACCACAATGCATAATGATCTCTATAATTGCCTTTTGTGAAACCCATGCTTATAATCATATATTCAATATTTGCCTTATCTAAAAGACTGTAATCTCCATGAAAAGAAATAACATTGATTCTCCTAAGGATAGACACAAAGAAGGAAAATAAGGTAGTTATACATTTTATTCTTGCTTCTGGCCTACATCAGTGCTGGAGTTTCTAAGTAATCCAAGACCACAACATTCTATCTCATGCCACATCATTACTGACAAAAATGCTTATATTTTGGTATATAGACTCTCCAAAAGTGTTACTCAGTGAGGTAATGAAGTATCCAATATGAGTTAAAATAAAATTATTACTTGTAAAATAAGCATTTTGGAATTAATATTAAAAAAAAACAACCAAAAAAACAAAACTGGCACACAGTCTATGATGGCAGTATGGCTGTATGCTTCATTAAATCTCCTTACAAGAAATACTTGATAAAACAGATGAATTGAACATAGACGACGACTTTGCAACCCTTAGTTTATTTTAGCCCTTCAAATACATGACTACAGAATTGGACAGAATGCAAAGCAGAAGGAAAGAGGTCATGAAAGCAGAGAAAAATAATAATTATGGATTAGTTTTCCCTTATAATTGGACCTTTCCATCATAGCCATACTGAAATAAAGCAAGCAGCAAACCCAGCCGAAGTCCTCATTATTTAGTGCTCCCAAGTAACACTGGCCAGGCACCCATCTCCGGAGCAGAAGACATTTCCACCCAGAAGATGTTAAGTATTTTCCACTAACTGTGAACCTCCAGGCCGCGTCTTAGAAATGTAGAGAACTGTTATTCCCCTCAACACTGTCACTTAATACACTATTTGCAAATACCTCCAATCAGTAGTGGCATCGTGCCTGCTCCTCTACCAAGCTGTCCATGCCACAGATTTATAGAATATCTATTCCTTTTCCTCCTTCACTGAGTTCTTCATGCTGGAAGCCCACAAAATGACAAAGCAAAACCCTTTGTTCATCCATTAACAGCAAACAGAAGTCTGAAGATAAATGGCATACACTTATCTGTGTCAGATACCTGTCCAATAGAGGTATCTCTTCAACACCTAGTTCTCTGTGTTCAACTATTGGTTGACATACAACAGTGTGCACTCTGTGATCTGAAACCAGTGGATCAGGCCAACTCCAACACCTCTACCTTCATGCTGATCTGGAAATTGTGCCAAATGTAGTGCTATCCACAGGGTGACTGATGACCCCACACCAGGATTAAATAAGACTATGGTATACAGATCTAATAAACTGAACTGCAATAGAACACAGTCTATAATCAAACCACTCCTGTAGGCTATCTATATGAAAATCAGCATTTACTCTGTTCTCAATTATTCCACATACAACAGGCATATATAATCCACCTGCACTTCGCAGGAGATATTTCCTCATCTGCCTTGATCTTCAGAAAACTCATTGACTTTTAGCACTACATTTAAGGTCTGGAGGCAACAGACATTAGCAAAACACATGAAGGAAGAAGATAAGTAAAGAAACAAGTGTGAAAATAAAGAGATATAAAACTTCTTGAAGAACAAAATATGGTAAGAGATTCACCTAATAAGAAATCCAAAACACTGAGCTTAAATTATCTCAAAAGAGATAAGGAAAGAGATCAAGGATCTCCTAGAATTCAGGAAAAAAAATACAAAACTACAATTATAAATTAAATAAATAATTAGAAACAATACAACTAGAAATTCAGTTGGATAATAATAATAAACCCCTCAGTAAAAAGGTTTAAAAAAATCACAGCAATTGGATAAATGGAAAAAAGACTCAACAAACTATAGAATTAATCCCTTGATGATAATCTTCAGAATAAGAAACAAAATAAAAGAAGAAAAATGAATTTTAAGAATATTAAGAACTCTAGGTAAAAGAAAAAACTTGTGCATAATTGAAATTCAAGAACTGGAAGGGACAAAGAAGAAGCCTAAAGGGAGTTTTAGGTAATCCGTGGTTGCTGTGAAGCTGAACACTGTGATGCTGATGTGTCAAATGTGATAATGGTTAACCATGATGGACAGTGTTTGGTGGAGCTCTCCGATTAAAACAAACTTGGAAGCAGGTGTGGCATCCACTTCTGAAATAGCTTGCCTCATGAAACTCTATGAACCTGGAGAAAGGATCAAAGTTATATAAGTGTCCAGGTCTTTCGTTCATAGAGTTGTTATGAGTTGCCGACGACTCGATGACACTTAACAACAACAGGATAGAGAGAAATCAGTTGGCCTAGTGGACATCAAGTGGTGCCACCAAGCCAAAGGTGGGTGACTCTAATTCACAGCCCTCAGTCCTCTTTTTTAATTATTTTTGGTCAAACATTATTTTAGGCCGTATAGCTCTGGTCTGTCTACTTGCTATACAGAGGTAACTTGCGTGCTTGCTGTGAATCTGAACACTCTGACGCTGATGTGTCAAATGCGAGAAAGGCTACCCATGGTGGACAGTGTTTGGTGGAGCTCCTTGATTAAAACAAGTTTGGAAGCAGGAGTGGATTCCACTTTCGAAGTAGCTTGCCTCCAGAAACCCTATGAACCTGGAGAAAAGATGCAAGTTATACAGTGTCTAGGTCTTTCGTTCATAGGGTCGCTATGAGTTAGTTACCTACAACTTGACAGCATTTAACAATGACAACAATATGAGAAAGTTGTGTAATACAGTGAAAGACAAGAATATGTCCATTAAGGAAGTACAATAAAATCCATACAGAACACACTCTGAAAGAATAGCTTTAAGACACATAAATTATCCAAAATTATAAAATAAAAAGAACTTTGAGAATAGCTTATGACAAAAAATATTATGTACAAAAATATATCAATAAGATTAATCTCTAATTTCTTGGTAGAAACTATACAGGAAGTAAGACAAGAAATGACACCATAAAATCCTGAAAGAGAAAAATTCATATAACCAAAAATTGTATAATCAGAAAAATTATCTTTCTAATATGATAGTGAAACGTGGATCTTTCCAGATAAATAAAAAAAGGAATTTATAAAATACAGGATGAAAGTACAGAACATATTAAAAGGAGTCTTTCAGACCAAGCACCAATACAATAGCATCTCCTAAATACCTGAGGTATAGACACATGATAGCATCACTCAGATAGTAATACAAGATAAAAATAAAAAATCTCAAGAGCAAAGCAAAGCTGTAAAACTTAAAACAAAATATGAACATTTCAAAATAAAATGTGGCAGAGATGATATAATTACAGAACATCCACACAGAGAGAAAAGCAAAGTTATATATAAATAGAATGTTGTAGCAAAATAAAAACAACTTTCAAAGTAACCATAAAGGATATGTATAAACACACTCATCCAAAATCAATAAGCACGAAATGAACAACAAAAGAAATAAAAATTTATTTATT
>NW_006399770.1:24520477-24530555 GCF_000299155.1 Elephantulus edwardii
ATAAAAATTTATAAACAAAATTAACTCAGCATAGAAAAGTAGAACAGAAATCATCAACACTACCAGGAAAGAAAAGCATAAGACTGTTATAGTATCAGATTCATACATGTCAATAAACACAGTCAGTGTAAGTGCTTTAAATGCACAGTCTAGTGACAAAGATAATAAAAAATGAATAAAGGAAAAACATGGTTCATTGATATTAATAACAATAGCCACATATAAAACATGAAGGCATAAACAAGTAAAGAAATCAGTGTGTGTGTGTTGTTATTGATTGCTATCGAGTTGAGCATGACTTATAATGACCCTATGAACAAAAGAACGGAAGCCTTTCTGTAGCTATTGTTTCTCAAAGTTTATATATAAATACATATACATCTCAAGCCAATAATAGCCCAAGGAAAGCAAGAATAGTAAAACAAATTTATAATAAAATTGACTTTACCTAGAAATCTATTACAAGAGACAAAGTAGGATACTACGAATGATGGTCAAACCACCAAGAGTATATAACCGTACTTAATGTTTGGGAACAAATATTAGAAGCGTCAAAATACATAAAACAAATGTTACTAGCCTTGAAAAGAAAAAAAAATAGACAATTCTGAAATATTAATTGGCTGTAATGGTAATGCTTTCTAATGAGCCAATTCTAACTCATAGTTACATATAGGACAGGATAGAACTTCCCCAAAGTCTCTTTACTGCTGTAAGATTTACAGAAGAGACTTTTCATTGCTTACTCCCGTGGATGTTGTGTGGGTTCAAATCATTGACTGTTGAGCAGGTGAATGTGTAACTACATACCACTTTTGAGAATGGACAGGACTAGAAATAAATTATCAACAAATATACAGATCTCAATAATATAATCGATCAACTTTATCTCATCAATATATACCTAACAATCTAGCTTAATGCTGTTGTTAGGTACCATCAAAACTCATAGTGACACTACAAACAGTAGATAAAAACTCTATCCTATATCATCTTTATAATCCAAATACATTTTAGTCCATTGCTTCAATCACTGTGTCAATCTTGTTGAAGGTCTTCCTCTCTTTTGTTGACCCTTCACCATAATATCCCTTTCCAGGGAATAACCTCTCCTAACAATATACTGAAAATTTGAGAGGTGAAATTTCACTTTCCTTGCCTCTGAGGAGCACTCTGCTTCCATTTTCTTCAAGATGTATCTGTTAATTCTTTCACAGTCCATTAGGTATTCAATACTCTTTTACAGCAATGTAACTCAACGGCATAAATTCTTTTGTCATCCTTATTCATTGTCCAGCTCTCAGAAACATAGAATGTGATGAGAAAATCCACGGTTTGAATCAGGTGCACTTTAGTCATTAAACTGACATCATTGCTCTCCAGGACTTTGGAAAGCTCTCTGAACAGACTTTCCCAGTGTTTTGCATAACCTGGGTTCCTGTTTGATCATAGAGTGTTAACTGTGAATCCAAGTAAAATGAAACAATTGCCAATTTCATTTTTTAATTTTCTTTTCTATTTTTTAAATTATTTGTTTATTCAGCAAACTTTCCTCTTATTTCCATCAACCATAATGTTGTGGTTTTTTTTTTGCAGTTGTAAATATTTTTGGGTTTTTTTTATGTTGAGATTTAAACCATATTGAAAACTGTGGTCCTTGATAAAATCCTGCAACAATTTCCTCAAGTAGGATGGTCTATGTCTATACCACCCTGAACACTTTTGATCTCATCTAATCTTGGAAATCAAGCAGACTTGGTAAATAGTTGGATGGGAGGCTGTCTGAGAACAGCCAGTGTTGTAGGCATTTTGCAAGCCACATGGTGGGAGGGCTCTTTCCTATTGTTTTTGTGTTTGTTTTGTACCATAGACTTGGAACCAAACCATAGTTGACCCTCTGGCATGAGGAGATTGCACATCTTTCTCCAGTGGAGCAGCTGGTTGATTGGAAGTGCATGCCTTGGGATTTCAGTGCAGTTTCTTGCCACTAAGCCACCACAACTCTCTCAACTTAATGTTGTTGTTATGTGACATCGGGTTGCCTGTGACTCATAGCAACCCTATATACAACAGTCCTAAATCCTGATCTATCCTGTGCCAATCTTATTGTCTCTGACACACCTACCTCCATTAACCCAATCACAGAATTAGTCAATTTCATCGAGGGTCTTCCTCTTCTGCACTATCCCCCTCCACCTCCCAAACACGATATCCCTCTCCAAGTACTGATCCCTCCTCGCAACACGTCTAGAGTATGTCAGATGAAGCTTCAGAATCCTTGCCTCCAAGGAGAAGTCTGGATTCACCCTATCCAGGATGAACTTGTTTGTTATAGCAGCCCAAAGTATATTCAATACTCTTCTCCAGCACCACAGCTCAAAGACATCAATTCTCCATCTATTATTCCTAGTCATTGTCCATATTTCTGATGCATAGCAAGTACTTGCAAAGACCATGGCTTGTATCAGGTGCACTTCAGTCTCTAGACTGATATTGTTGCTCTTCAGTATCCCTACCTAATAGACTAATTAAAAATAAACAAAACAACCAATCAAAAAAATACCTCATTGCCATCAAGTTGGAACCATCTCAGACCTGATCTTCCAATGAGTTTATGAAGGCTGTAAATAACTCAGAAGGAGATTGCCCATCTTTCTTCATCAGTACTACTGTTGTTATGTGCTATCAAGTCTACTGAAATCCATGATGACCCTATGAATATCATATCTAAACCTGGCCTTATCTTGCATTGTTCTTACCATTTCCAATATATCTGAGTCCATTATTACAGTCATATTAATCCATTTTACTGAGGATCCTCCTTTCCTACACTGACCCTGCACCTTTCCAAGCATGATGTCCTCCTCTGAAGACTGGGCCCTCATAATAGCAAGCTTAAAGCTTCACCATTCTTGCGTCCAAGAAGTATTTCGGTCACACTTTCTTCAGAACATACCTGTTGGTTACTTTAAAAATATATATTCTCCAACACCGCACAATTCAAAGGCATCAATTCTTTTTCTGTCATCCTAAGTCATTGCCCAATTCTCATATGCATACAAAGTAATCTAAAAGAACATGGCTTGGAACAGCCTATTTTAGTATTTAAGCTGACATCCTTGTTCTTCAGCACTTTGGAAAGGTCTCTGAAATTAGATTTCTGCAATGTGATCCATGTTTTGATTTCTTTTTTGAAAGAAAAAAAAATGATTACTGATACAAAGGATGTTGGCGTGGATCCAAGTAAGGTGAAATCACTGAAAATGTCAATCTTCTCTTCATTAACCATGATATTACATTTTGGCTCAGGGATGAGAATTTTCTTGATGTTGAGATATAATCCTTATAGAAGACTGAAGTCTTTGACCTTCTGCAGCAAATATTTCAATATCTCCTGACTTTCAGCAAGCAAAGTTGTACCATTTGCATAATGTAAGTGGTTGATGAGTCCTCCTCCGATCCTAATGCCATATTCCCTTTCACCAAGTCTAGCCAGTCAAATTATTTACTTAGGGTAGACTGAACAGGTGTGGAGAGAAAAAAAATATGCCTGGTACACACTTTACTGGATATTTAGCCATGCATTGTTCCCTTATTCTGTTTGCCCAATAGCCTCTTGCTCTGGGTACATGTGTTTCAAGAGTATGAGTAAATTTGCTGTAGTTGTTGTGTCCTATTGAGTCAGAACCAACCCATGGCTGGCCTTCCAGTGGGTTTTCAGAGGCAGAAATTGCATTGGAGTTGATTGCCCATCTTTCTTCTATGGAGTAGTTGGTGTAGTTGAACTGCATACCTTTGTGCTGGCATTGTGATTCCTTAGTGACACAACACATTATGGACTATGGCACTAGAGCTCACTTTAACATCAAATAGTAGGACAGAACATATTCTAGCCAAATTCACATAGATAATTCTTAAGAATATAGTTTAGACCATAACCACAACTAATTAAAAAAAAAATCAAATCACACAAAGCTTTAATACAATATTAAATAAAATCAAGGTTTAAAAAAAATACAAAGCAATCAATGCTTCACTCAACACCCACCAATTAACAGAACATCTTAAAAATTTAAAGTCTCCTAGAATAAAAGGATAAAAATGAAACATATGAAAACATTTAAGACATAGCAAAAGTAGTGCTCACAGGCAAATTTATAGCAATAAACGCACATATCAAACACATAGCCAGGGCCAAAATTAATAACCTAATCCTAACTCTTAATTATGTATTGCCATTATACCAGAGATGCAAGTATTCGAGCAAACTTTATTTCCCCACAGTTTAGGAGGATTGTTGTTGTTGTTATGTGCCATCGAGTCGCTCCTGACTCATAGTGATTCTATGAACAAGAGCCCTAAATGCCGTTCTATCCTATGCTAACCTAGCCATCTCAAATGCACTCATTCCCACTACTCCAGTTACACAACCGATCCATCTCATCAAAGGTCTTCCTCTCCTGCACCATCCCTTCACTCTCCCAAACATGATGTCCCTCTCCAAGGACCAGTCCCTCCTTGCAACATGCCCAAAGTATGTCAGGCAAAGCTTCAGAATCCTTGCCTCCAAGGAACATTTCGGTTTCACCTTCACCAGGTCAAACCTGAGAAACCCAAATTCAAGATGCCATCTCTAGAAGAAACGTTTCTGTGTTGGCAAAGGTTTCCCGGTGCATGGATATGAGTTCAAAGGGAGTGCTCCATTCTCGGTTCGTCAGATTTGATAATATGCTGCTTCCCTTACCTCCTTCTCATTTTGATATCCTCTTATATTCTCTGAGGTGAATTTTTTTAATTACTTTTTGTGTGTGTACCATTAAATACTGGAAGCAGAAGCGGCATCCGCTTTGGAAATGGCTTGCCTCCATAAACTCTATGTAGGAACGGTGCTCAGGCCGTTGGTTCATAGGGTCGCTATGAGTCGTCTACGACTCGAAGGCACCAAACAACAACAACAACCATTAAATCAGATCTGACTGGTACAGGAGAAGATTGCCCCTCCTTTTCCAGAAAAGCATCTAGTGGATTCGAACCACGTACTTCTGGTACTGCAGTGAAGCTTCTTGCCATTAGGGCACCAGAGCTTCCTGAGGTGAAAATTATTAAAGGTCATCCATTTTGTAAAGCAGAGCCAGTAAAAATGTACATCATTAATAAGATGGAGTGATATCACAGGGCAACAATGAACTCACAAGTGGTACTGTGAAAATGATGCAATAATGCAAAATACAATAATATAAAATTCATTAATCAAATAATACAAAAATTGTTTTATTCTGTTCTAAAGAGGATACTATGAGTCATAACAGACTCAATAGCAGCTAGAAATAATAATCAATTTCTTAGCCTTTATAATGTAATCTGCCATATAAGCTGAATTTTATAGAAACATTATACCACTGTCATAAATTGCATGGTGTCTCCTCAAAATATATTTTGGCATTCTAATCTCTATGATTGTAAATGAAAACTGTTTGGAGATAGAACTTTCTTTGTTAATTGGATAATTACCAACTTAGGGTAGATCTTAAAACTAATCATACTGGGTCATAAAAAGAACAGAATGAACACAAACGCACATATACTGTGAAAGGGACTCAAATTCATAAGCACGGAGGCTGTATTAGAAGCTTATACAATGTGAAATAGACCAAAAAAAAATACCCATCAGCCCCATTCCTCTGAAGTCACATTTGAACTGTAAGAGAGTGAGTCACTTTTGAACAGTAAAAGAATTAATTTCTTCTCTTTTGAACCACCATCTGTAGTATTTATGTTGCTGTAGTTGGTAATTGAGACAACTACAAAAGCAATTTCAAATAAATTTTTATCTGTAGTGATAAGAGAAAAAATGGTTAATTTTCTTTGCAATGTATAATTATGACAGTCACTGTTCAACGTTGAACTTAAACTGTTATTTCTTGACTCATAGTATGAATAATAGCTAAAAATACACTTCTTTTAGTTAAAACTTTTCTGATTTAAAATGGTTTGCAGTGTTCTCCACATAAAAGAATTCAGAGCACCATTTGGCTATCATCGATGCTATATCAAGGGTTTTCTTTTCTTTCTTTTCACCTATGTAGGTCTACTGGTCACTATTGCAATCTTTAAATTAGGATCATGCTTCCCTCTGTTAACAAAGAAAGAATGACTCATGTCCTGACTACCTCAGGAAAAGTTAAGTAAAAGAAAAAAATGAGCATTTTTGGCAATGAAGTGATCCATCCACTCAGAATCACTGTCCCAGATAGATGGAGTTTGAAAGGGGGAGTGAGGAGTCTTCATACCATTAGTTAGTTCTACAGGAAAACTCATCTTCTATTTCTTTGTTCAATGTAATAAGAAATTTTCTTAAGAACTTGTGAAGGACTACAGTTATAGATTAAGCTTAATTTCAACTATGTAATACTAGGTAAAACGAAAGCAGGAGCTTTCCAGTGACCTGATAAAGTGAGAACTCATGTGACTTCTTCAGGCAAACTCATCTGAACACCTTATGAACCAAATTATTGAGAATTATGGAGATATTACATTCTATTTATTATGTGTTCAAATCAAAGGGAAAGAAGCTGAAAGTCAGCCTGATTATCACAATTTTTACAGTTCAACAAAGTTGAGGTAAAAGAGTAAGGATAAGAAGTGTTTAACTTGGCCTGAAGAAACATGGATTACTGTCTTAAATCTTCCATTAGCTTAAAGTGTGATTTTGGGAAAGACTGGCTAAAGCAATGTTTTAAAGGCATTTTCAACTTTAACATTGCATCATCCTTGATTTATATTCTTGGTAACTAAAAGAGAAACTTTCATTGTTCATTTTTTGGCCAGTCTCATGACTCTTTATATTCTCCAGCTGTCTGCAAGGTCAAAAGTGGAGTCTAAATTAGGGCATCTCACAAAGACAAACAGCATGGGGCATTTTCAACATCAGCCTAAGCTGAACAGACCAAAGGCATTTTCCAACGTGTGTCCTATGACTGAGGCTTGCATTGAGACTTTAAAACAGTTCTCTAAGATTTCTTTACTTAATGTTTTATGGGGTATAAAAATTGTGGAAGAGATAGAATCACTTTTTTTGCTATTAGACAATATGTTGCTTAACTACCAGTTGAAATGTGATACTTGACTACACATGCTAAATAACAACCTGTGTAATTGATCTTTGTAAGTATAAAAGTTATTGAAGCATGAAGAAAAAAATATTAAACAGTCATAGCTTTCTTTTTCTTTCACAGAGTATAAAACATTTTAAACATATTATTTTATTCATATCTTCCAAATAACCTTTTAGCTATCTGTATAACTATCATTATTATATTTGTTTGACAATTGATAATTATAAGTGGTACTTATAAGATAGAAGAATAACTATCCTAATTAGTTTGCTTTACTTTCTCTATGTGAAACTTAAGAAATTACATTTTTTTTGTCAATTAAATAACAATGTATAAAATTTTCCCAGTCTCAATGAAGTGTTCAATAACTGCTATTCAGTGTTACTATATTATTTTCAATTAGCAATTATAGAATTCCCACTTCCTTATCATATTATTATC
The DNA here is from genome assembly GCF_000299155.1 of Elephantulus edwardii. Classification (NCBI taxonomy): domain Eukaryota; kingdom Metazoa; phylum Chordata; class Mammalia; order Macroscelidea; family Macroscelididae; genus Elephantulus; species Elephantulus edwardii. The sequence continues at coordinate 24,528,034 of NW_006399770.1, forward strand.
CTTCTATCTATAAGGATCCTTCTCGAGCACCACAATTCAAGGTCATTGATTCTTCTTCTATCATCTTTGGTCACTAATGCATAGCAATAAATTGCAAAGAATATGGCCTAGATAAGATACACCTTAATATCTAGACTGACATTGTTACTCTTCAACACTCTGGAGAGAGATTGCACAGCAGATTTGCCTAACACCATTCATCTTTTGGTTTTCTGATTGCTGATGCCAACAGTGATGATTGTGGAACTGAGGAAGCTGAAATTTTTAACAATCTCGGTCTCTTCATTATCATGATGTTACTGATGGGCCCAGTGATAAAAATCTTTGTTTTCTTGAAGTTGAGCTTCAATTCATATTAGAGACTGCAGTTTGTGACCTTTTCTCAGCAAACCCTTCAGGTTCTCCTCAGCTTCTACAAGCAAGGTCATCTGCATAGCGCAGGTGGTTGATGAATCTTCCTCCAATCCTCCTGGTACATTCCTCCTCATAAAGTCCAGCCTTCAGCATGATCTGTAACACATAAAGATTAAACCAGTTTGGAGACAAGATGCATCCCTCATTCACTTGCAGGAGAAGAGTACTGATCATAATAATATCCTGCCAAGACAACAATAGGTCTGTCCTGGAGAAAGAGAAATCAATCTCTTCATTAGAGGCAAGGACTTTGAAGCTCTATCTCACACAAGTTGGGCATGTTTTCATAAGAGACCAGTCCTTAGAGAAGGATATCATGCTTGTAAGGGTGGAGGGACAAAACAGGAAAGGAACAGCCTGCACAGTTCCATCAGATTGACTAAAAACATCCTGTAAATAATCTGTTTAAATATTGAAGCTTAAGTAATTTGTTTTCTTGGTAATAGGCGTTCAAATTAGTATGCGAATCCACATAAGTTTTATTCCAAAGCCACTATTCTGTTTGAATAGAGCAATGCATAATAATATAATTTTTTAAAATATATATTTCATCTTTAATTTAAAACTCTCTTATATAAGAGCTGTCCTATTACCTGAAGCTGTGGTTTTCTACTGGTAGTCTTATGATCCAAAAGTTTAGCACTCTAGATTGCTATCTGAAGGTCAGGATATTTGGATTCACCTGTAATCATAGCAGAATGGCCTGATGATCTCCCTCTGAAAAATTCACCATTGGAAAATCTAGTGGAGTATTTTGACACCTACAGAATCATCTCAAATCAAACTAGATTCCATGGAAACTATTAGTAGAAGAGATGACATCAGGAAAGAAATAGAAGATACTTGTCAGATGTAGCTGGTATCTTCAGTCTTGATTTGTTTACTTTTCCCATAGACATAATAAATATAAAAGCTAAGCAAGACACTTTAAGAAAATGTTGTTCTTTGTTATTTTGATTCTAATTAAAATAGCAAGGATTAATGAGCTATGGATTTAAAGAATCTGCAGTTTTGATGAGTCTAATTTCTGATGCATTTATTCACGTACTCAATAGACCAAGAAATTTGGAAGGCAGTTACTGGCCAATAGACTGAAAGAGATTCACATTGTTTCCTGTTTTTGTTTCTTTTAAAAAAAGTTATTAAAAAGAACACAAACATTATTGTGCAATACTGTTAATATCACATACAAATAAAATCTTGCTGAGGATTATTTAAACATACACACGTACATATACAAACCAAACAGATAAAAAACAAAAACCACAGCAACATTCTAATAGAGTACAGTGACAGGGAACTGCCAGAAATTTCAGCTTGGTTCAGAAGTTGTAGCTTTAGGGATATCATTTCTGACATCCGATGGATGTTAGGTAAAAGTAGAAAGTATAAGAAGAATGTTTTTTTGGGTTTAATAATTATGGAAAGGTAATTGACTCTGTGGATTGTTACAAGCTGTATACAACCATGAGAATCTCAGAACATTTTATAGTGCTCATTGAAAATCTAGACCTAGACCTAGACACAGTTGTCCAAACAGAACAAGAAAACAGTGCATGAAAACAATGTATACAAACCAGTTAAGAAGAAGAAGAAGAAGAAGAAGAAGAAGAAGAAGAAGAAGAAGAAGAAGAAGAAGAAGAAGAAGAAGAAGAAAAAAGATATGTGGCAAAGTGGTATGCTTTCTCAATATGTATTCCATCTATATGCTTAGCAAATAATTTGAGAAGATAGGCTACATGAGGAAGAATGTGGCATCAGGATTAGAGGAAGATATATTAACTTACATAATGCAGATGACATACCTTTACTTGATGAAAGTGAAAAGGACTTGAAACTCTTGCTGCAGAAGATAAAAGACTGTGCAGCTTTCAGAGTAGACTACATCTCACCCTCAAAAACCTAACATCCTCACACTGGGACCAATAGGCAAAATCATGAAAGATGGAAAAAAGATTGGTATTGACAGCAATTTCTTTTTCCTTGGATCTGCAATCAGCACCCATGGCTGTACCAGTAAAGAAATTAAAGCAATAACATTGGGAACATTTGCTGACAAGGACTTCTCACAAGTGCTAAAAATCAAGAATGTTAGTTTAAAGACTAAG
>NW_006399770.1:24530655-24534285 GCF_000299155.1 Elephantulus edwardii
CTGCCAAAAGAACAAACAAGTCTCTTGGAAGAAATACAGTTTGCTCCTATCCATGAACATAGGAAGCTCTGGTGACCCAGCGGTAAGAAGCTGTGCTATAATCCCAAAGGCATGTGGTTTGAATCCACCAGTTGCTCTGCAGGAGATGGAAGTGCAAGCTCTCCCTTGTGATTTATTGCCTTTGAAAATCTGCTGGAAAGTCAACTGTGAGTTGGTTTCAACTCCACAGCACACAAAACACCAACAATATTCGTGAACAAGAAATACTCTTCCATTTAACAAGATCTCTTGGTTTTTTAAAAACGTTCTGTAGTTTGCTTATATAAATCTTCCGTGTCTCTAGTTATATTTATTCCTAAGTATTTCTCCCTGTGTTTGGCTATTGTAACTGGCATTTTCTCCCTATTTTCTTTTCTGTGTTCTCTTTGCTGTTATTAAAATATCTGACCAAAATTTGCATTTTGATCTTTGTGTCCTGCAACCTTGCTAAATTGTTCTACTAGATCCAGCAGGTTTCTTGCTGGGTCTTTAGGATTTTCTATGTATACTATCGTATTACCTGCACACAGAGATAGTTTTACCTCCTCTTTGTCAATTTGAATGATTTTTATTTCTTTATCTTGCCTTATTGCTCTTGTGAGGACTTCCAATCACTAAGCCAATTGGCAGCATCATGATAGATAGTGATGAGATTGAGTTTGTCAACAGCTTTAGTTTGCTTGCCTCCACAATCAACACTTGACACCAGCAGCCAGGAAATTAAAAAAAAATTGCATTAGAAAAGTCTGCTGTAAGACCTTTCCAAAGTACAGAAGAGCAACTATGTCAGTCTGGAGACTAAGGTGCACCTGATCCAGGTCATACTCTTTTGCAATTACTTACTATGCATCAGAAAGCTGGGTAATGACTAGGGATGATGATAGGAGGATAATTTATGCCTTCGAGCCGTGGCGCTGGAGAAGAATAATGATCATGTATACCATGGATGGCTAGGAGAACAAACAGGATTGTCCTAGAGAAGGTGGGACTAAGCTGCACGTTGGAAGCAAGGATTCTGAAGCTTCATCTGACATACTTTGGACATGTTACAAGGTGGGACCAGTCGTTGGAGAGGGATGTCATCCTTGGGAGGTGGAAGCACAGTGCAAGAAAGGAAGAACCTCAATGAGATGGATTGATTTAGTGACTAGGAAGATGGGGGTAATGTGACAGAAACAATAAGATTTGTACAGGATAAAGGGAGGGTTTAGGGATGTTATACATAGTGGTTGCTATGAGTCACAAGCAACTTGACAACTTCCTATATGATATTGAATAATAGTGATAACAATGATCATTCTTATCTGGTCTCTGTTTGCAATGGTAGTGCTTGAAACTCTCTTCATTGAGTGTGAACTTCTCTGTTTATCATATAAGCTCTTAGTTATATTGAAGAAACACCCTTCTATTTCTATTTTGTTGAGTATTCCAACCAGTGTGAAAAACAATGTATATGAAATTTGTAAGTAAAGCAGCATAAAGTGGTTTTAAAAGGAAAAAAAAAAACCCAAACCAACCCAAAATAAAAATCTAATCACATGGAAAGTCGAAGCATCATCTTTTGAGAAATATTACTTTAAGGATCAGTAGCAGCTTCCTGGATGGTATAAATCATTACACATTCAACTATTGGACAATAAAGATGAAAAACCCACCCAGAAACACCGTGGAAGATAATAACCATGAAAGTCATAGTCTTGAAAAATATGGAACACTGCCACCATGAGTCAGTATTTATTCAAATACAACTAACAACAACAACAATGAAGATAAAGGATCTAGATATCATGTGACTCACAGCAGGCATGCAAAAGAAAAGTATAGACTGTAGTCAGGTCCTCAGATACTTTTCCACCCTCTGCAAGTTGTGATTTAAAAGCTGAGATTCTCAGGCTCTCCAAACCTTTCTAACTACTTGGCAACTTTAATGCAGGGACCTGTTGTGAATGATAAGAATTTTTTTAGTAAACCTATAGAAGTTTCTTTTTATATTACCTAAGTTGGAAGTGACATTAAATTTTTCCAACATGAATAATTTGCCATTATTTTAAATACCATTGACAGTGCTTCCAAGATAATAACAATATGGAGTAAAATAGACTGACAGATGGAATATGGATAGCACAATTATTGCTCCTAGTTAACAATTGGTGTAACTCAGGTACAAAGAGGTAAATAGTTGGTGCGAAGTTTAAAAGCTACAGGGTAGCAAATTTATTTTCTAGTCAGTTAACCAGGTGGCTGTCTCCCAAATTTCTTAGTATAGACTAGTAAGAACATCCAGGGATATATATGTTTATTCAAACACTTAAACTAGTCATATTCCATCAATTCCTGGAGCCTTATTTTTGTCAATACCTTATTTGCAGCTTAAACTTCTTTCATTGTAATTGATTCTTTAGCAGATGATGCCTCCTGAAACAGTTTCCTGTCGATCAATTCATTTTGGTACATTGACCCAGTGCATTCCTTCCATCATCTTCTGATGATTTTTGTAAAATCAGCATTTGGCTATAGAATTTTTCAGTATTGTGATTCAAGTGAATTTATTCTTCAGTTCTTTGATTTTAGTAATGTCAAGTGTGCTCTTTCCTTTGTTTTTCAAACTTGAATTCTTTGTACATTCTGTTATAATACTTTATATTATTGAGCTGTCCTTAGAATCTTGTGTTCATCTCTCACTTCAGCACTCAGCATTTGTCTTGGTTCTTTCTGTGTTTTAGTATAAGTTTTAGGGTCTCTTCTGATATTCATTTTATTCTTTGCTTTCTTTCATGTCATTGAAAGTATCTTTTGATATCTTCATGAATGATGTCCTTAATTTCATCCCACAATTCATCTATGCTTCAGTAATTAGTGTGTAGTGCATCAAATCTATTCTTCAGAGGTTTCTAAACTCAACTTGGATAGATTCTAGGTTGTATTTTGATTTGAGTATTTTTTTTATTTTCTTCACTTTCAATTTGATCTTGCATATATGTAACTGATGATGTGTTCCATAGCCAGCCTCTAGCCTTATTTTGACTTCTGATAATGAACTTCTTCCCTACTCTCTCCACAAACATAGTCAGTTTGACTACTATGTAGTTCATTAGACGATGTCCATGTGCATAATCACCATGTATGTTTAGTTTAATTAAAGTATTTTCTGTAAATAAGTTACTAACTGCACAAAATTCTTTCATTCAATCTCCTTCATTTCCGTCACTAAGACCATATTTTCTAATTACCAGTCGGTTGTTTTGAACTTTTATATTCAAGTCTCCAATTATTGCTAATGCACTGTGATTGCACATTTAATCAATTTAAAACTACAAAGGTTTGTAGAAATTCTAAATTTCTTCTTCATTGGCTTTATGCTTGGTGCTTATATTAATAGAGTAACAGATCTTATTTATAATCATATGGATAATGTAACTTTGTAATAAGAGTAAGAGCTGTGTGGCGATGTCCATATCTTTTTTGTTAAATTAATTTCAATGAACATCTGCAGAGATTTTGGATTTCCATTCATTCATTGTTGTACTTTTCACCCCTCCCACCCCACCCCATGCCCAGTTCGCTCTTCTCCTTGAAAAGCAAAAGAAAAAC
>NW_006399770.1:24538151-24542645 GCF_000299155.1 Elephantulus edwardii
GTCATATTTTGGTTGCCTTGGATTTGGTTTAATTCTCCTCAGCTTTAGCTTGAATTTGCATATGAGTGGTTGGTGGTCTGTTCCACAATCAGCTCCTGGCCTAGTTTTCACAACTGATATTGAGCTTCTCCAGGAGTTCTTTCCACAGATGTAATAGATCTAATTAAGATCAATAACAAAATAGACTCCAGATAGATCCCAATGTATACATGCAAACACCTCAGCCTTGAGTCTCATGACTTTAGGCCAATGTTCCAAGTTCTTAGTCCTGCCAATATTGGATTTCCCTGCTCCTCCAAGTCCCAATTGCATGTAAGATCTTCAGTTTGAAAAGTACAAAGCAATAAGCATCATGCATCCTCCCCTTATCCCTCCAACACTCCTCTGTCTCTGGCTTAGGTTGCTCAAAGTACAGATCCCTTATCCCTGTCCCCAGTTTTGAAACACATAGCCTCATTTCAAGGTATAGCCAGGTTACCCCTATTTTCCTCTGGGATTATAAAAAGGGGATAAGGGAGCAAAGAGAGCCCTCTGGGCCTCTCCTCCCATACACACTACACTGCCCCTTCTCCCCCCACCCCCATCAAAACGCTCAGTGACGTTGTGATGATGCGACTGAGGATTATGCAACGTGGTCCAACCGGAGCAGCCAGCATGACCAGCTGTCCAGCGGCTGCCTCCTGCCTTTTCTTTTGTAAAGACAAGACCCTTGGGAGTTTTAATTCTGTTTTGTACTTGCCCTGTGGGGACTCCACTGCTTTTCTATGGGAGACACTCTTTAATTTAACAGATGAGAATATTTTGAAATTCTGGAAAAAAAAAAAGATCTTCAGTTTGGCAATAGCTATTGCTTCCAGAGGTGTAGCTGGACTCAAAAAGGCATCCTACATTCTCTTGCTTCTTTGTCAATGGTGCCAGAGAATCTATCTGGTATTTGATGCTGGCTTGCTCAATTCAATGGTAGGACTAGCCAAACGCTTTATAGATTGTCGAGACAAGTCTTGTGGAACGGTAGGTAGCCAATGCCATTGTGTATAGGCTAACATGTCTCATTCTCATATCCCCACCCATCTACATAGCAGAGTCCAAAAATAACTAGGAAAAATCATTTTGAAAGATAAAATGCACACACTTTTTTGCCTTATACTTCAAGACAGATCTTGAAATATTCTCTTTGGTTTTGAATGTTTATTGACTTCTCTATTTCAGATGCTGGCCTTAAGGAAGCTACCCAAACCTAATTACACTTTGTTTCCATGCTTAGGTTTTATGTTTTCTTGACCCATGAAATAGTATGAAGAGAATTTTAATGGCTCCACAGAGATACCATTAGATATTTTTTTCCAAAAATTAGTAAGTCTTGTTTGATTAGTTAAGACTAATTAGTGAAAATTTTATTTTTAAGCAGAGTCATGAAGTCTTTTCCAACAAAAACATCAAAGAGGATTGAAAATAGTATATGTAAATGCAGTCAGTTAAAGAAAACTATATCTCACACTTTAAAACTTGAATCCTTTCTAATAGTTGTTTAAATACCTCTAATTTAGTGTTAATGACTTTCATTTTCAATCTTCATTAACAACCACAGGGCAATAAAGATGGATCACTATATTAATAAAATGAGATTTTTATGTGTTATTTATACAGGACAGCAATAAAATCAGACCAAGAAGATTAAGTACTCTGGCAGGTTGTAATTTATGTAAAAGTAACGTACCCACTTTTAAATCAGAATCTGGTTTAAACAACAAACTAGGAAAAAGAATCAAAACAGCACATGAAAAAGTAAAAGAACAGTTTCATGGTGATTATTGAAGATATTTGACAAATTTAAAAGGGATATCACATGAAAAATACACTCTAAGAGTAAAGAAGGTTAATGGTGGCTCATTTTTTCCCTTCATTGTTAAGTGAACTTGATTTGAAAACTACTTTTTATAAGAGCAAATGAGGTAAAGTGTTTAGAATGTCCTCTGAGCGTTTTCAGATGCTCCATCTGGTGCTGACACTCTGAATCACTAGTTAGGGAAAATACTTCAGTATATTTGGAGATATTCAGTTCTTAAAGTAAGACTTCCCATAAACAAGCAAACTAACAAAATGAAAAGCAATTAAAATGAAAAAAGAATACCCAAGTTTGGGAGCATGCAGAACACTAACATTTATTCTAGCATTCTTTGGTTAAATTTTTAAACCTTTCTTATTGTAATTGGAGTGAAGCTTAACAAAATAAATGGATTTGTCATGCAACTTTCATGCACGATTTGTCAATACTCAAAATGAATTTGCACTTTTCCTACTTCTTCTCTATAATCCAAATTTCCATTAGTCCTTCTTCACTCTTCTGTGTCTTCTCTATAGTAATATTGTACGGGTTATCTTCTTATTGTATATTATTTTTCCCTTTATTTTTCTTAATAGTTTCCCAATATCTGCCTAATTTTGGCTCCTCATCCCTAGTAAGAGGCCAAGAATGATTCTATCTGTACATAAGCTTTTACTTACCTTTTAATAACAGAACCTATCCAACACATGTCCTTTTCTGATTGCTGTGAAAAACATTTCACCAAAGGATACAGTCATATGGGAAAACAAAGAACCAAACAAAAAAAATGCCAACAAACTAGAAAACCAAAACCACTCTCATGGAAATGTTAAATACTACTAGTTATTAGAAAGATAAAATAACAATGAGCTATTATATTATCCAAGAAACAATGGCAATGTTAAATAATACAGTAAACAGGAAGTGAGTGTAGAGAAATTGGGTCTCTAATACATTGCTGATAGAAATAGAAAATGGTACAACCACTGTAGAAAGCAATTTGTGGCTTACTTAGAAAGTTAGGAATACAAATACTATTTGATAGAGTAATCCTACTAATAGGTATATATCTCAAAGAACTAAGAGATGTAATATATATATATAAACACATCTATGTTCGCTGAAGTGTTATTTATGATTAAAAAACTATAAAAATCCAAGTGTTCTTCAACAGATGAATGGAAAGTGAAAATATGGTACATCCACACAATGAAGTTTTGTGCAATATATCTGTGTTGTTGTTATGTGTTGTTGAGTAGTCTGCAACTCACAATGAACCTATGTACAGCTGGCCTAAATCCTTCTGTATCCTGTGTCCATCTTACTGTCTCTGAGACACCTACTCCCATTACTCCAGTCAATAAATCAATCCATCTCATCAAAGGTCTTCTTCTCTTGAGCTGTCCCTCCACCCTCCCAAGCATGATGTCCTCTCCAAGGACTGGTTCCTCCTCACAACATATCCAAAGTAGGTTAGATGTAGCTTCAGAATCATTGCACCCAAGAAGTAGCCTGATTACCCTCTCCAGGATGAACCTGTTTGTTCTCTTAGGAGCCCATGGTATACTCTTCTCCAGCACCACATCTCAAAGGCTTCAATTCCCCTTCTATCATCCCTAGTCTTTGTCCAGCTCTCTGATACATAGCAAGTAATTTCAAAGACTATGGCCAAGATCTGGTGAACCTTATTCTCCAGACTGACATCTTTCCTCTCCAGTACTTTGGAGAAGACTCTGACAAAAGACTTTCTCAAAGCAATTCATCTTTTAATTTTCTGGTTACTGATACCAAGAGTATTGATTGTGGAGTTAAACAAACTAAAGCTGTTAACAATCTTAATCTTCTACCGTCTATCATAATGCTGCCAATTGGCCCAGTGGTGAAAATCTTTTCTTAATGTTGAGGTTCCATAAATATTGAAGGCTGAAGTTCTTGAATTTCTGCAGCAAGCTCTTCAGGTTTTACTCAGTTTCAGCAAGCAAGGTTGTGTGATCTGCATAATGCAGATTGTTGATGATGTTGATGATGAAGTTCCTTCAATCCTGATGCCACATTTTTCCTCATAGAGCCCAGCCTCCCAGGTAATCTGTTCTGCATATAGATTGAAAAGGTATGGAAATAGAACACTTCTCGTTACACAAATTTGAACCATGCAGTGTTTTCCTATTCTATTCTGACTACTTCCTCCTGGTCCAGGTTTTGCATATACACGATCAAGTGTTCTGGTATTCCCATTCATTTCAGTTAGCCACAAGTTTCTTGTAGTCCACACAGACAAACACTTTTGCATAGTCAATGAAACATTGATAGACATTCCTCTGGTACTATCTACTTTCAGCCAAAATCCATCTAAAATTAGCTATTATATATGTATTACACAGTCTTTTCAAAGTGCAAGTGATCCAGGCCATTGTCTTTACTATGCATCAGAGAGCTGGACAATGACTAAGGATGATAGGAGAATGAAGCCTTTTGAGCTGTGAAGTTGGAAAAGAGTATTGAACATATCGTGGACTGCTAAGAGAACAAACAGGTACATCCAGGAGAGGGTGAAACCAGGCTGTTCCTTGGAGGCAAGGATTGTGAAGGTCCATCTGAAATACCTTGGACATGTTGTAGGGAGAGACCAGTCCTTGAAAAGAGACATTATGCTTGGGAGGGTGGAGGGA
>NW_006399770.1:24542859-24552553 GCF_000299155.1 Elephantulus edwardii
TATATAATTTCCTAAAATAATATATAACATGTGTGCATCTAGAGAACCTTGTGCTAAGTGTAGATATTTTATTGCCTTTATTCTTACAAAAACTATACTGTATATCCTGGAGCACTGTATGGCAAAGATAATTCAACATTAGTTAAATAAAGCATAGTTAATTGCTGTGTTTTCTGAACACTGATGTTGAAAATTTTTTAAGAGTGAGACTTTTAATCTGAATCTTCCAAAGAACTGTACAACAACTTTTGAATGACAAATAATAATGAAGAATATTGCATCATTATGGAGAGTTTATTTACCAAATAATGTTGGAGAAAAGTTTTGATTTTCGTTATCACTCTTAGATTTTTGTCACACCCACATGTAACCAAAATTAGTTTTGGGTGAGAGCCTAGAAAGTAGAACATTTTATGGGCAGTAAGTGACTGTCAAATTTTGTGTTGTGTAAAAATCCATGGTATTAACACTATAGTTCAGTAAAAGGGATTTTGACCTTCACAAAAGACATAGACTATTATGTACATTATGCTAGTGATAGCTGGTATTTTCCAATAGTTGGACTTTATCCTCTTTTTTTCTGTTTCTTTTTGTCTCATACACATATCTTTGGCTCAAGGAAAGTATTCCAGTATCCTAGCATAAACGTGTTCATACATATATATTTTTTCCTTAACTATATAACATCAATTATTCCATAGTATAGGAAAAGAAAAAAATAAAAACCACCCATAGTATGAGAATGTGATTTTAGTCTTAAAATCCTTTGCATTTAAAATTTTGAATTATTTTGAAGTTTTCTTTTTAACAATCAATAGGAGGGTAAGGTTTGAAAAAGAAAGTTTGGAGAAAACTTATCTATATATCAAGTTTACACAGAACATGGATAATTTCTGCTTTGCTTTTTCACCAATTATATATCTACAGTCCTGGTCAATCAATTGTCTATAAATCTATTCTGATTCCATGGATGTCAAAGCAGAATTGTGCAGTATAGAATATTCAATGGCTAATTTTTAAAGTAGACTATGAGACCTTCTAAGGTGTCTCTGTGTGAACTCAAACTTTGAAACTTTGAGTTAGCAGTTGAACACATGGAGCATCTGTGCCACTCATATATGTCAGTATATGCGAAGAATCTGTAGAAGACTATGTGCATATTTAAAATTTAAAGATTTAAAAATATAGTTTATGAAAGAGTAATTAATACTTTCTAAAAACATTGATGCAAAGATTTGACAAAATTAATAGTGATCAGGCCAAAAAAGGTCTAAGAGTAGAATCTTTTTTTTTTAAAAAATGTATCATATCTCTACACCTTCTCCATGTGCTGTAAAGTCAAGTACAACTCATAGTGACCCTATGAACAAAAGATCTGAACCCAGTTCTGTCCTGCACTATCCTCACACTTCCTAAAGTACAAGAGCCCATTGCAAGAGTTGCCATGCCATCCCACCGGTTGAGGGTCTTCCTCTCCTTTAGCAACCTTCTGCCCTTACCAACATCATGTCCCTCTCCAAGGAATAGCACTTCCTGGTAATATGTCCAAAGTATGTGAGTCAAAGCCTCATCATTCTTGCCTCCAAAGAGCATTCCAGCTGTCTCCTCTCCAAGACATATCTGTTCATTCTCTTGGCCATCTGTGGATATTCAGTGCTCTTCTCCAACACCACAGCTCAAAGGAGTCAATTATTTTTCTGCCATCTGTATTCATTATCCAGGTCTAGAATGAATAGCTAGTAACCGGAAAGAGTATGGCCTGAATCAGACACACTACTCCTCACCTGGCATCACTACTCCTGAAAAGTTTGAAAAGTTGACTTACTGCAGATTTTCCCAGTGCAATGCAGCTCCTTATTTCCTGACTGTTTGTACCAAACAAGGTGTTAATCATGAATCCAAGATGAACCTTTTGGCTGTTTGAATCTCCTCTCCATCCATCATGATGCTGTCTATCAGTACAGTGGGAATAATCTTTGTTTTCTTGATACTGAAACACAATCCATATTGAAGGCTGCAGTCCTTGATCTTCTGCAACAAGTACTTCAAGTCTGCCTCACTTTCTGCAAGTAATGTTGTGTCATCTACATAATATTGATGAGTCTCCCTCCAATTTTGATGCCATTTTCCCCTTCACAGAGCCCAGGTTCTCAAATGTTTTGCTCAGCATATAGATTTAACAGGGATGGTGAGAGAATACAATCCTGACACATTCTCTTTCCAATTCCAAATTATGCAGTACATGCAGGGATGTAGAAGAGACTGGCACCAGAGATATCATTGCTAATGTTAGATGAATCCTGGATGAAAGTAAGGAATACCAGAAGAATTTCTATTTGTACTTTATTAACTTTGCAAAGGCATTTGACTGTGTGGATCATGGCAAGTTGTGGCTGACTTTGAGAAGAATGGGAATCCCAGAGCACTTGATTGTGCTCGTGAGGGACCTATTTTATAGAGGTAGCAACTGCAAAAGTAACTATCATAGAAAAAGAAAATGTTGGAATCATTTAAATTTAGACATCAGAGAAAAGACACTCAGGTGACAGCCAGACTTCTGAAAATCAGCAACTTCTTGACCTGTGCTGGCAATCTTCATGCTCAGTGAAGGGGAGTATGAAATATTGGAATTCTAGAATTCCTTTCTTTCTTTACTCTTCCATTCTTCTTCCTGTATCATTTTATTGATGCACATATAATTCTTCAATGGAGCAGAAACATGGTTTGCTGAGTTCTAGCAACAAAGTCTCAAAGCAGTGCATAGAGGATTGGATAAGAACTTCAGACTGAATGACAAAATAAAACAAAAACACAATTAAGGAACATGAATAAAAAAACATAAATGTTGGTAAATCTTTTTTGCCTCACATACATGAATGACAGAAAAAGATGCGGAAATGAAAAAAGGAACAAAGAAACTAAGTAATGTAAAAAATTATTTAGTTAGTTTTTGACTGAGCTAAGAAAGTCAGCTCTAAGTGGTATACTCTAGTAGCTATATTCCTGAAAACTAGACATAAGCTAAAATTTATGAATCATATCACATTTAAATGCACTAGGGAAGTTTGCTATTTAGACAAATTTTATGGTGAATTATTTTGCTAGATAAATAATCACTCACTAATTTAACTGATGCATAAATCACAATTTTTGCACATTTGGTTTACTTAAACAAACTGGATCTAAGCTGAAAAATATTAGATTCATGGCACAACCATCATTATAAAATCTCTCAGGCCCAGTTGACTCCCAGAAGACTTCTTCAGCATGTGATACTGTGAGAGACTTAGGAAGTACAATTTTATTTTTCTCTGAGAAGGTAGTAAACTAATATCTGCTATTGCCTTCCCCATCCAAACCTAAAGTCAAGAAGGTTCTAGAACAGAGCAACAGATGTTGTTAAAATATATAAAACCATTTAAAATTGTGTAGAAATATAAAAAAGAAAAATATACTTAAGTCTCAGAAGGTGTAGTTAGAGGAGTTGTACTGTAATCTCCTAAAAAGAATGTTTGATAGCCCAGAAAAAAAGTAGATTATGGGGACAGCATGTTATTCTCCAATTTTGTCCCACTACTAACCTGAGTGGGTTATTATTTTTGCCATCGTAAGTGAACAACACTAACATCTGCAATGTGATTTCTGCCTCCTTACTGAGCCTGGCAGATGTAATGTTTAATATTGTTTTTTAAACATATGCTCTTTGTCTACTCTCGTCAGCAGTAGAATTTTTTTAAAAATTGCAACTAGCAAATAGCATTTTAAATTGAAAAGACCATACTCACTGCCACTGAGTCAATCCTAACACATAGTGACCTTGTACTAGTTCTCTGTAAATATTTATAGAAAGAGGGTGGTCATTTTTCTTCTATTGAGTGAGTAGCTGGTGAACTTGAATCTCTGATATTTCAGTTAGTAATACACTGTATAATGGACTAAACTATTAAAACACACTCAAATATCATCATTGATATATAATAATTACAGCTGGAATTGAGAGTAACCAATGACGAATAGAGTCTCTGAACATCCCGTCTGCCACTCTCCACCTTCTCCACAAATTTTATCGTTGTTACGTGCTGTCAAATCACCTGCCACTCACAGAAATCCTATGCACAATAGCTCTGAATCCTGCCCTTTACTGAGCCAATCTCACTGTCTCTAACACAGTTACTCCATTTACCCCAGATACTGTGTCAATCCATCTCATCTGGGGTCTTCCTCTCATATGATGATTCTCCACCCTTCCATATATGATGTCCTTCTCCAACGGCTGGCCCCTCCTGGAAACATGCCCAAACATTATAAGGCAAAATTTCAAAATCCATGCCTCCAAGGAACAATTTTATTTCACTCCCTCCAGAACAGACCTGTTTCTTCTTGCAGTCCCCGGTATGTTCAATACTCTTCTCTAGTATCACAGCCAAAAGCATTGATCTTTCTTCTATGAACCCTAGTTATTGTCCAGCTCTCTGATGCATAGTAAGTAATTGTGAAGATTATGGCCTGAATCAGAAACCCCTTAGACTCCAGATTGACATCATTGTTCTTCAACAATCTGGAAAGTTTCCTGACAGCAGATTTCCTTAATCCAATTTATCTTTTGACTTCCTGGTGGATGGTGCCAAAAGTGTCTCTTGTGGGTTTAAGCAAACTGAAATTGTTAACAATCTTAATCTCTTCCCTACCTATCATGGCACTCCCAATTGGATGAGTGGTAAGAACCTTTGTTTGCTTAATGTGATGCTTCAATCCATAGCGAAGACTACAGTTTTTGACCTTCTGCTGCAAATGTTTCAGTTTCAGCAAGGAAGGTTGTGCCATCTTCATAATACAGGTTGTTGATGAGTCTTCCTCCAATCCTGATGCCATATTTCTCTTTATAAATTATGGCTTCTGAAATGATGTATTCTGCATATATATATATTGAGAAAGTATAGAGATAGGCTGTACCCTTGATGCACTTCTTTCCTAATTTTGAATCATGGTGTCTGCTTGCTCTGTTCAGATAACTGCTTACTGGTTCAATATAGGTTTTACATAAGCATAAAGTATTTTGGGATTCTTATTCTTCTCAAGAATTTGTTGTTGTGTTTGGTACCACTGAGTCAGCACTCTCCAGTGTGTTTAAGAGGCTGTTAAATGCATGGCAGGAGATTGCTCATCCTTCTTCCTTGAAGCAGCTGGTGGATTTGAATGACATGCTTTTGGGATTGCAGTGCAATTTCTTACGACTGGCCCACCAGAACAAAACTTCTCAACATTAACTACAATTTGTTGTAATTTTCACAGTCAATGAAATGCAGACAGACATTCTTCTTGTACTCTTTACTTTCAAACTAGATCCATCTGATATTGGCTATGATGTCCTTTGTGCCACATCCCTTTCAAATCCTGCTTCTATTCCTGATAGTTCCCTGTGGATGTACTGTTTTAATGGTTTTTAAATAATTTTCAGCAGGATTTTGCTTGCATGTTATGTTAGTGTTATTGTTTGATAATTTCCACACTCTGTTAAATCAACATTTTTTTCTGGAATAGAAATAAATATGGATGTTGCTGTCTTGAGGAGTCATCCTCAAGATTTCTTGGTCTAACCTGGAGAGCACTTCCAGGGCAACATCTGTTTAGTGAAATATGTCAGCTCGTATTCTATCAATTCCTGGGGCTTTGGTGTTTTTTTGCCAATTCTTTCAAAGCAATTTGCACTTCCTTATTCATCACTATTGCCCCTTGATCATATGTTGTTTCATGAAATTCTTCTGTGCCATGCAATTCTTTTTGGTACAGTGATTCTGTGTATTCCTTCCATCTGCTTTAGATGTTTCCTGGATCATTCAATATTCTACCCATAGCATTCTCTAGTGTTCCAACTTGAGGCTTGAATTTTTTCTTCAGTTTCTTCAGCTTAAGAAATGCTGACCGAATTCACTAAGTAATTTTAAATGTAAAATAAAATTGTTGAAATAATACAACTTCTCAGTAACAGTATTAAAATGTACTACTTCAGAGAAGGTATTGACTTATAGCAAACCTCCATTGGATTTCTAAAGCCATAAGTATTTACTGGAGAAATGTCTGTCCTTCTTTTTCTCAAGAAGTTGCTGGCAAGTTTGAGCCAGCCCCTAAAAAAAAAAAATAAATAAATTAAAAAGTAAAAAATTAAAAATAAGGGTCACTGGTAGATTCAAACCATTGGAGGTGCATATTCTTTGGGTTAGCATTGAAACTTACCATCTACTATGCCTCCTGGGCTCCATTCTGGGTGCAGAAACAATAAACGGTATAAAATGGTCAAGTAAGAGTTCTCTGCTTGACATTATTTCAGCCTGTCATTCTGACATCCTAAACCTATCAGTGTTGCTGTTGTACCATAAGAGGCAAAAATCAAGCCCCAAGTTTTGATTTTTCAATCTCATTTCACATTACTTCAAAGAGAGCTCTTAAGGTTTTTGGTGTTTTGTTTTGTTTTGTTTTGTTTTGTTTTTAACTGGTGTCAAGTAATCTCTGACTCACAATGATCCTATGAAGAACAATACAAAATGCTGCAGATCCTGCACTATCTTGAGAATAATTAGTACATACTCAAGCCCATTATTTTGGCCATTGTGCATCTTGTGTGCCGTACAATCTAGGAGGCTCATCTTTCAAGACTGTGTCAAGTTAATTATCTGTTGTGATTCATAAAGGATCTTAATGGGTTATTTTCAGAAGGAAATTGCCAAGCTTTCCTTTCTTCCTAGTCTATCACTGTCCAGAAGCTCCACTGGGTGATCCTGGTATTAAATGAAATTCTCAGGGCATAGCTTTCAGCATTGAGACAACATCCAAATTACCACATTATAACAATGGTGATATACAAATGTTATATTTATTATTCTACAGGAGAAGAAATAATTAGAAGGATGATAAAAAAATAATTACATTAAATAAGCAATTTAATAATCTACAGAAGGTTGAGGAACTGTAAAGATGTTGTGTATAGAGAGTTGTGCTCCCAAAGAAAAGATGATGCCTCTCTGGTAGTTGGGATCCACTAGTTACTGTGAGAGAACAAAGAAAAATATCTCACCTTGTGATTTACAGCCTCCGAAAATTCACTGGAGGCTCAACTACAACTCTGCTCCTACTGGGCAGTAATGAATAGGTGACCTAACCTAGGTAGAAGATAGACATATGATTGCAAATAACTAAAGAAAATTAAAATCAGAGGGAAAAATTTTAAGAAACAGTGAACTGCAAAAGACAAAATAGATTGATTTATAGCCAAGATCAAAATTAAGTCTAAAAGAGATAATGGAATTACTTTTTATAATAATTGTTGTTTTTGTTATTGTGTGCCTTTGAGTCAAAACCAAACCATAGCTGACCCTCCAGCAAGTTTTCAGAGTCAGTAAGCACATGGGAGAAGATTGCTTGTCCTTTACCTGTGAAGTGGTTGGTGAATCAGAACCATGTGTCCTTGGGATTGCTGAACAAATTCTTATCACTAGACCACCAGAGCTCCCTCTTATAATAATTAGAGAAAAGAAATTTTGAACTCTGAACTTAGTATTTAGTTAAGTTACCGTGTAAGATAGAAAAATAAGAATAGTCATCATTTCACTCCCCACCCCCAAAAAGATCATCTTTAAATATATTCTGGGGAAACTAGACACAAATTCAGGACTTTTCTAAAGGTTTGTAAATAAGGTAATGAAATTTATCTTTATTATATATTATGACTTAAAATTGACTAAAACAACACTGCTCCAATAAACCACTAAAAATTTAGAATTAATTTGTAGATGAAAGCAAGATAATGAATAGTCAAGGTAACATAACTTAGAGGCAACACGAATGAAATATTATGCTATTTCTGAAAAAAAAAATACTAATCATTTCTAGACTTAAAATGTTGGTGTTGTCCCAAAAATCTTTTCTGGCAATGCTTCAGGGTGCGCTCTGGCCAGTGCAGCCTGAGATTACCTGGGTTAGAATCTGGAGATCAGCAAAGCTCTGAGACTTAAAATACTGAAAAGAAAAAAATACATATGTATATAGAAATCCTATGCTATGTGAAAACAAATAGTTCTGTCTTGAAGAGGGTTAAACAAAGATTCTCCTTAGAGGCTAGGATTTTGAAGCTCTACCTCTTTTACTTTGGGCACGTGGACAGGAGAGATCAGTCCTTGGAGAAGCACAATGCGCATAATACTTCTAAATAACTATATCCTAATTATATTTATTGAAAGTTAAAACTAAAAAAGGTACAGATTATGTTCTAAAACCATATACCAACGATAGACCACACAGTTATAAAATAGTAAGTATAAATTTTAACTGTATATACATACACTTGAAAAAATGTCAAAGATGCAATTTCATAAAATAGTGTTAAAAACAAAATGGGATTACAACATTATAGCAATATGTTGTTGTTGTCTTTGATTGCTGATAAGTCAAAAACTCATAGTGACCCTAGGAACAAAAGGCCTGAAGTCTTTCTGTAACTATTCTATAGCCAAGTTCACTGAGTTTCCAAAGGCATGTGGTTTATGAAGTGGATGCCATATATACATATAATACTGATATGTTGTTGTTGTTGTTGTTGTTATGTGCCATGGAGTTTCTTGTGACTCATAGTGACCCTATATACAACAGTCCTAAAGCCTTCTCTATCCTGTGTCAATACTGTTGTCTCTGACAAACCTACCCCATTACCCCAGTCACTGAATCAATCCATGTCATTGTTTTCCTCTCTTGTGCTGTCCCTCCACCGTCCCAAGTATGACGTCCCTCTACAAAGACTGGTTCCTCTTAGCAACATGTCCAAAGTATGTCAGAAGGAGCTTCAGAATCCTTACCTCCAAGGAGCAGACTCAAAAAATGTCAAGATGAAACTGACAGTATAGTGCATAATAAAAAATTGAGAGTTGCTTTGTTCATGTTAAAAACAAAGTTGGGTTTTTTCCCCCATTGAGGTAAAAGCAAGTAGGATATTTATAGAAGTAATCTGTTGTTTTGTTGTTGGATGCCATCAACTGAACTATGACTCATAGCAACCCTATAAATAACAGTTCTGAATTATGCTTCACTCTGCGTCATCCTCATGATATCCGTAATGTTCAACCCATTGGCCTTTTCCAGCATTTCTCTCCAAAGACAGGCTTCTACTTCTACTAATAACACGTCCAAACTATATGAGACCAAGTTTCACCATACTTGTCTCTACGTAGCACCCTGGTTTTACTTCCTCCAAGACAAGTGTGTTTGTTCTTTTGATAGTCCACTCAAATAAAATTCCCCAAAAACCACAATCCAAAGACCTTCATTATTCTTTAGTCTTCTTTGTTGTTAAACTTTCAAATGAAGAGGAAGCAATTTGACCATTTAGATCATATCAAATAATAGCTAACATTGAGAAGAATCGGAATCACAGAATGGTGCTTAAACGAAGCCTGTACATATATCAAGAAGCATTTGTACAAACAGAACTAGGGAATGCTGTAAGGTTTAAAATCAAGAAATTTGTGTGTCAGGCATGTAGGTTTTCTGCCTCTTCAATTTGTATACTAAGGAAATAATTCAAGAAGCTGGACAGTATGAAGAACAATGTGGCATCAGGATTAGAGAAAGGCTCATAAAAAAATCTATGTTGTCCAAATGACACAACCTTGCTTACAGAAAGTTAGGAAGACTTGAAGCACGTAAT
>NW_006399770.1:24553128-24568692 GCF_000299155.1 Elephantulus edwardii
GATTAAGCATTATAAGTTTGACAATTAACAATCTGCAAAAAGACATACATTATAAAGTTAATTGGGGAGGGAGGGGAGGAATTGTTATCAATGAATGAATTAAAAGCCAACCTTTCTGGAAACTTTCACTATAATCACAAAAAAGTATTTAGAAATAAGAGTATCTTGCAGTCTAAAAAAAAAAAAAAGAAAATTTAAATGGAAAAAATGAAAATCAAAAGCTAAACTTCAATATTTATTTGTGACTATCTTATAGAAAAAGTCTTTTAAATTCTTGAAATAAAATCCTTTGCATATACCCTCCCCCAAAAAATGCTCACTGTAGGCAAGGATGTTACAGCTTGGTCTCTCATACTTCAAACGGCAATCAAAAATAACAAAAATACCATGCTCGGTAAGGTGTAGAAATGGCAAAGCAGATAAAATGCAAAGTCATCAATTCTTCTGTCATCCTTATTCACTCATTTCCCAGCTCTTAGATACAAAGCAAATGACTGAAAAGACAGTGACCTGAATCAAGCACACCTTAGTCTTCAAACTGACATGGTTGCTTTTTGGAAATTTGAAGAGGTCCCTCACTGTAGATTTGTACAAGGTAATATGTTTCCTGATCTCCTGACTGCTAATACTAATGGTGTTGACTGTGGATCCAAGTAAGATGAACTCATTGACAAATTTAATCTTTTCTCAATCTATCATGATGCTGCTTATTGGTCCAGTGATGAGCATTTTGTCTTCTTGATGTTGAGATGCAATCCGTGTTGAAGGCTATAGTCTTTGATCTTCTGGAACAAGCATTTCAAGTTCCCCTCACTTTCAGCAAATAAAGTTGTCGCAGCTGCATAATGTAGACATAAAGTGTTATTGGAAATATTCTGAAACATCATGTAATGAATATGATAAAACTTAATGAAATTTAAGTTAGTACATGTATATACTACAAAAAAATGCTTTAAAGAGACTTTGAAAGGAATATGGTTGTTATGTACTGTCAAGTCGACTACAGCTCATAGCAATCCTATGAACATATCTCTGAAGCTTGCCCTATTCTTAGCCAATCTCACTGTCTCTGACACACCTACCCTTATTACCTCAGTTAATGGGTCAATCCATCTCATCTGGATTCTTCCTCTCCTTTGCTCTCCCTAAAAAGTTTCAAGCATGATCTTTTTCTCCAATGACTGGTCCCTCCTGATTACATGTCCAAAGTATGTGAGACAGAGTTTTGAAGTTTTTGCCTCCAAGAAGCTGATTGTTTTCACCATCTCCAGGACATACTTGTTAGTTCTCTCCTGGTATCCATGGTATGTACAATATTTCTCTCCAGCACCACAACTCAAAGGCATCAATTCTTCTACTATCATACTTATGCATTGTCCAGCTCTCTAATGCATAGCAAATAATTGTGAAGATCATGGCCTTGGTCAGACACATGTAGATCTCTATAATGACATTCTTGCTTGTCAGCACCTTGAAGGGGTTCCTGACTGTAGATGATGTTGTTATTGTTGTTGATTGCCATCAAGTTGAGCACAACTCAATAGCGACCTTATGAACAAAGGCCTGAAGCCTTTCTATAACTATTGTCATTTATCAAAGTTCGTAGAGTTTCCAGAGTCATCTTGTTTAGGAAGTGGATGTCACTCCTGCTTCTAAACTGTCTTAAACTAGGAGCTCCACCAAACACTGTCCACTATGGGTAACTGTTATGGCATTTGACACCACAATGTCATAAGGCTCAGCATCATAGCAACTCCAGGTTACCTCAGTACAGCGTGTATATTGACAGAAGAGTGCTATACCACTTAGAAGAATGTTCCTCCAAAAAATAATAACAGTGGACTTTTAAATATGATATAACTTAGCATAATTTATCTTTTGCTTTCCTGATTGCTATTGCAAAGAATGTTGATTGTGGAACCAAGGAAGTTGAAATTGTTAATAATCTCAATCTCAAACTCTTTACTATACACCATAATGTTGCCAATTGTTCCAGTGGTGAGAATCTTCATTTTCTTCATTTTGAGCTTCAATTCTTATTACAAATACAGTCCTTAACACTCTGCAGCAAATGCTTCAGGCCCTTTTCAGTTTCAACAAGTAAGGTTGTGTCATCTGCATAATGCAGGGGATATATGTGACTCCAAATCTTTGCCTGGTATTTATTCAGTGAAATATTTCCTTGGTGGTAATTGTATACTATTTAATATCCCACAACAGTTAACATTAACAGAAACATTAACATTGTAGTTGGAATGTTGTAAAAATGAGATATTAAATTATCTAATAAAGCAAAACAGCTTAACTAAAATTAATTATCATGCATATTATTTAAAATTTATTCACAAAAATTATACTGTAAAATAAAAATATATAGTCAAGGGCACAAAATTATACACTTAATATCCGTCAGAATGAGAGTCTATAGCTAAGAAAGAGAAACAAAAATGAAATTAGTAGAGAGAAAATAAAGCTAAAGAGAGTCATTGTATAGAAAAAAACAACTTTGTAGAATTTGTCATTTATTTCTAGAGAGAAAAAATCTGGAACATTTTTGGAATAAAATATTTAACTATCAAATACCTTATGGCACTAGGGATACAATGAATGTGAGACTAGAGATGTAATGAATATAAACTCCTGGACAGTAGCAGAACTTATAACTTCCAATCACTTCTGTCAAGAGGAGAGACCTGTGAGTATTAAAAAGTAAAAATCTTGTAGAAATTTGGATAAGCCAATTAAAAAGAAAGAACAAAGTGTCTACAAACCACCTTTCAAAATATATGAAGAAAACTAACATCCAAAGAGCAATACAAAGTGGTTTGTAAGAAAATGAAATTAAAAACCCAGTCCCATAAGGACAAAGACTGCATAAGACCATTACTGTAGAATGAATATGAGGATCCAAGGGGGAGGAGAATGGGAGCAGAGCGGTGAAGATGCATGAGGGAGAGGTATGGGGTTAGTTATAGGGTTGTGCAATTTGGTGGGTGGAGGAGAGGTTATAAAGTAAATGGGAAAGAACTGGTATGAAAAACAATGTATATGGAGTTTGTAAATAAACCAGTATAAAGTGCAATTTGGTGGGTGGAGGAGAGGTTATAAAGTAAATGGGAAAGAACTGGTATGAAAAACAATGTATGTGGAGTTTGTAAATAAACCAGTATAAAAAAATAAGTGTCCACAATGAATATGTCTAGGAACTTTCAAATATACAGAATTTTTCACCAATATTTGCTGATTATAAACAGATTATGTGGGTAAATTAATTGCTTTTGCATTAATAACATGAACAATAAAATTACAGAAAGTTAGGGTGGAAACAGATTTTCTTCAACTCTGTACTCAGTATAGAACCATTCTGTGCTAGAGATAAAATCCCAATCCAAACCCACTGCCAGTAAGTCAATTCAGACTCATAGAAACCCTTCATTGGCTTTCTGGAACTATAAATATTTAAAGGAAAAGACTGTCCAGACCCTCATCTATCTCTTTCAGAGAAGCTAGAGAATCCAAAACTGAAATTTCAGTTAGCAATGCATTTGAAATCCTCTGTTTCCTCCCTTTCCATGAATGATGTGTATCCCTTTCCTAGGAATAGCCTTTCCTGAAGTATGCGAAATGAAACTGTCATTTTTCTTTTCAAAGAGCACTTTGGCTGCACTTTCTGCAAGACATATCTGTTCTTTTGGCAATCCATGGGATATCCAATATTCTTTTCCAATACCACAGCTCAAAAGCATTCATTATTCTTTTCTCATCCTTATTTATTGTCTAGTTCTCAGATGAATGATGCTGTTGCTGTGCACAGATGGGTCAGAAACAATCCCTAGCTGACCCTCAGGTAGATTTTTCCGATGTAGTTAATCAGTCAAAGGAGATTGTCCAACTTTCTTCCACAGAGCAGCTGGTAGATTTGAACTGCATACCTTCAGGATTGCAGAGAAGCTTCTTACCATTAGGCCACCAGATCCTGAGTTGATTACATTTTAGTACACACACACACATTTGAAGACATATCTATTCTTCTGTGCCTTCTAAATATAGTTCTGTTGTTTATGCCTTCCTCAGAAACAAAGTGTAATGCCGTCTTACACATTATAGGTCCTTGAATCCTTTTTAAATATATCTGTATTATCAATATCTTTATCTTCTGTTCAATGGAATAATATCTTAGCTTCAAATCTTTTCTATGTATTTCATAGATACAAAGAGTCTAACTATCACACTTGGCTTTTCATTCCACTAAATTATTGAACATGGAAAATTTGAATTTAATGAATCCAACTTTTTCTCTGTTGGCAAACAAAGGTAAATCAATCTTAAGCCTGGGACCATAACAAAGCTCATTTTTGGTATTTTCTTTCATTTTTCATCAGTTAACAACACCAAAACCACCTAAGTGTACAGGCCAGTTATATTCTACAAGTTAATAACAAATTGAGAAATGTACTTGATTTATGAAATAAGATTAAATCATAATTGAAACTATAATGCTTGATTTATTCAGATTTAACATAAAGATAGAAAACTTACATCCATAGGAAATAAACTCAATGAATACTACTTCCGAATGTTTTAAAAATAATGATGGAATGTATTTCAAGAAAAGATTACTAAAGCTTGAATCATACATTTTTATAAAATAAATATTTAAGTTCAACTCTACCAAAAGTGTGAATTATATTCATCCAGTTGCAAAGATTATTTCTGGAAAGACATGTCCCAGCAGCATTCATTATAATCTAGTTCATTTGGATTAATTCTCAAGATAGGCAGAAAAGCAAGTAAACAACAAAACTACTCTCTGCTTCTGTACTATTTTTCCACAGTGTGCTTTTCCGTTCTGATGTTTATGTGTGATAAATCTAATTGAGAAGGATTCAGTGATGAAATAGATGCAATATTTTCTAAACTTTGTTGACAGTTCACAACTGACGAGGAGGGTCCTTCAATAAAAGAGAAATCTTGCACTGGAAATCAATAGGATAAAAATGTGAAAAGCATGAAAACAATTCTTAAAGTAAAAAAGAAACTAGCTGATTTTTATTGGAATTGGAAGAATCATTGTAATTCCATGTACGAAATTGTCAGGCAGTAGCTTGATCTATCACACTTAACTTGAAAATGGTCATTCACACTCTCCAAATTTGTGTAGGCAAAAACATCATGAATACATTCAGTAATATAATAAAGGAGAGTATAAACGACATTGACATCTCCGGGATTCTGGGAGTAAAACACTGCTACATCAGTGTTAAAACACAGAACCAATGCTTAGAATGTTTTAAGCCATTAGTCAGGTTATTAACTTTCATTTATAAAGGCAGCAGAGGCCAATTTCAAAATATCTGTGTAACTCAGTCACATACAGATTTGCTGCTGTTAACTACCATAGAGTAGGTGTCAACCCTAGATGACCTATGTATGCAGAGCAGAATTATACCAAATACTTTCAAAGCTGTAGCCTTTAGGAAACAGAATATTGAACCTGTCTTCCACGGCACTTCTGGATGAGCTTGACCTAAGTCTTCCAACTAATAATCCAGAGATTCAATGTTTGATTCAATGTTTTTACATATGAACTCTTGCAGGATAGATGCATGATGACAACAAAGAAAAGATGCACAGCAAAATTTTAGCCATTTTTGGAGAATACTCTCCAAAATTATCTCCTTTTCAGTCTTAAAACAACAAATATTGTCTAACTTTTCAGTTGCGGGCTTGGGGAGAAAGGCCATAGCCATAGCCACTGTCACTGGTAGAGAAGAGGTGGTGGAGAATTAATAATGGGATAAATAGTCTTGGTGCATCATTCAAGATACAGAGAATTAATAATGTACCAGGCAATTTACTCTAGATCTCCATGGCCTTTCATCACTGGCAACTGAGATTAATTAAATCTCTCCAAATATTCCAGTGGACCAATAAAAGGAATGGTGTAGCTATGAATTCTTTTCTCTGTTTGGTATTATTAATGTTGCATTATACTAGAGAAGGACACTTGATAAGTGATCAGGACACATTCGACACTTATGAAAGGATTCTTTTCATTTGCAAAACACGCTTTTAAAGTTTAGCTACATAGTGTGGATTTTAGTTTTAACAGTACCCTCATAAAGGTTGTGTATTAGAAAAATATGGACACATTTCTATTCAGTGTGTAGTGAATCTCACTCTTCTGCACTTAGGCAAGTTGTTAGAATACTTCTGTTCAATTTCAGATCAAAGGGACTACATTGACTTAAATCTCATTTTGGAATTTTAAAAATTACTAGATTTTCTATTCACATAAATGTTCAAAGCATATACTAACTATTACTATTTGATTATTTCTTTATTGCTAATTCCATAATCACATTGATGATATAATTTTCTTTTTAAAAAGGCTAACATTAAATCTCATCTTTTCAAATCTACATTTCAATTTCTTAAATAAATTTACTATCTTCAACATATTTACACTGACTAAAAGAAAATATAGAAAAATATTCATAAATATAAAAATGTTTTAGTCTTGCTGGAACATGTTATAAATTTACTTATGTGCTGCACAGTGTCAAAGACTGCAGCCTGCAATGTGGATTGAGGCTCAATGTCAAGAAGACAAAGATTCTCACCACTGGACCAATCGGCAGCATCAGGATGGATGGTGAAGAGATTGAGATTGTACACAGCTTTAGTTTGCTTGGCTCCATAGTCAACAGTCTTGGCACCAGCAGCCAGGAAATTAAAAGGTGCATTGCCATGGGAAAGTCTGCTGTTAGGGACCTCTCCAAAGTGCTGAAGAGCCGTGGTGTCTCTCTGGAGACTAAGGTGCGTCTGATACAGGCCATGGTCTTCGCAATCACCTGTTATGCATCAGAGAGTTGGACAATGACCAAGGAGGATAGAAGGAGAACTGATGCCTTTGAGCTGTGGTGCTGGAGAAGAGTACTGAGAATACCATGGACTGCTAGGAAAACAAATAGATTTGTCCTGGAGAGGGTTAAACCGGGTGGCTCCTTGGAGGCAAGGATTCTGAGGCTCCGTCTAACATACTTTGGACATGTTGTGAGGAGAGACCGGTCCTTGGAGAGGGACATCATGCTTGGGAGGGTGGAGGGACGGCGCAGGAGAGGAAGGCACTCTATGAGGTGGATTGATTCAGTGACTGGGATAATTGGGATGGGAGTGTCAGAGACAGTGCGATTGGCACAGGACAGAGCGGAGTTTAGGGCTGTTGTACATAGGGTCGCTATGAGTCGCAGGCGACTCGACGGCACATAACAACAACATAACAACATAAATATATGAAATTAATACCAACCAAAAACCTGCTGGAGGGTCAGCTATGAGTCAGATCCAAAATCAACAGTAATGAAACTATTTCTGTGAATATAATTTCATTTATTGTTGTTATGGTTGTTAGGTACTGTTGAATCAAATATGACCCATAATGACCCTATGAGCAATAGAACTGAGACGTGTCCTATCCTGTGCCATCCTCACACTTCCTGACATTCTAGAGCCCAATTCATCAGTCACTGTGTCAATTCCTCTCTTTTACTTACCCTCCACCTTTCCAACATGATGCCTTTCTTTAAGGAATAGCCTTTCCTAGCAACATGGAAAAGTATGTGACAAATTTCATCTTCTTTGCCTCCAAGGAGTACTATGGATGTCCATTCATCAAAACATATGTGTTTGTTCTTTTGGCAGTCCATGGGATATTTGTTACACTTCTACAAGACCATAGCTCAAAGGAATCTATTCCTTTTTTTCTGTTATCCTTATTCATTGTCCAGCTCTCAGATGCATAGCAAGTGATTGGAAAGACAATGGCCTGAATCAGATGCACCTTAGTCCTCAGACTGGCATCATTGCTCTTCCATAATTGGGAAGATGTCCCTGACTGCTGATATTCATACTGAAATACATCTTATTTCCTGATTTCTGGTACAATTGTTGTTGAGTGTCGATCCAAGTAAGATGAAATTGTTGACAATTTTATCTCCTTCTCCTCTATCATGATATTGCCTATAATTCCAATGGTAAGAATTTTGTATTTATGACATTGAGATGTAATCCATATTGAAGCCTGTATTTGTTGATCTTCCACAATAAATTATTTAAGTCCTCCTAACTTTTAGCAAGCAAGGTTGTGTCATCTACTTAATGTAGGTAATTGATGAGTCTTCTGCCAATCTTTATACTGCATTTTTCAGAGTCTGTTGTTGTCATGTGCTGAGTAGTCTCCTGCGAGACAGCCCTAAACCCTGTTCTATCCTGTGCCAATCTTATTGTCTCCGACACATTTACCCCCATTACCCAAGTACTGAATCAATCCATCTCATCAAAGGTCTTCCTCTCTTCTGCTATTCCTTCACCCTCCCTAGCATGACATACGTCCCACTCCAAGGACTGGTCCTGCCTTGCAACATGTCCAAAGTACATCAGAAGAAGCTTTAGAATCCTTGTCTTTTACAGGGGCAGCCTGGTCTCACCCACCCTCTCTAGGACAAACTTCTTTGTTCTCCTAGTAATCCATGATATATTCAACACTTCTCCAGCACCATAGCTCAAAGGCATCAATTCTCTTTCTATCATCCTTAGTCATTGTTCCGCTTTCTGATGCATAGTAAGTAATTACAAAGATCATGGCCTGCATCAGGTGCACCTTAGTCTCTAGAATGACATCATTGCTCTTCAGGATTTTGGAGAGGGCTCTGACAGAGGACTTTCCCAATGCAATTTGCATTTTGCTTTCCTGGCTGCTTGTTCCAAGATTGTTGATTGTGGAGCCAAGCAAACTTACTCTGTTAACAATCTTTATCTCTTCACCATCTATCATGATGCTACCAATCAGCCCAGTGGTGAGACTCTTTTATTTTTTCTTAATGTTGAGCTTCAATCCGTATTGAAGGCTGCAGTCCTTGACCTTCAGCAGCAAGTGCTTCAGGTCCTCTTCAGTCTTAGCAAGCAGAGTTGTGTCATCTGCATAACACAGATTGTTGATGAGTCTACCTCTACTCTCTATACATTTCTCCTCATAGATCCCAACCTCCCACATAATTTGCACTGAATATAGATTAAAAAGGTATGGAGATAGGACACTTCCCTGGCATATACCCTTCCCAATTTTGAGCCACGCAGTGTTTCCTTGCTCTGTTCTGATGACTACTACCTCCTGGTCCAAGTATAGGTTTTGCATAAGCACAATCAAGTGTTCCGAGATTGCCATTCTTCACAGAGTTAGCCACAGTTTGTTGTTATCCACACAATCAAATGTTTTTACATAGTCAATGAAACATAAAAAGACATTTTTTTCTGGTACTATCTGCTTTCAGCCAAGATCCTTCGGACACTAGCTATAATATCCATAGTATTACGGCCTGTTCTAAGCCCAGCCTGCACTTCAGGAAGTTCTCTATTGATTGTTCTATTCCAGTTGTTTTTGGATAATCTTCAGCAGAACCTTGCTTGCATGTGATATTAATGGTATTGTTTGATAATTTTCACATTCTATCCGGTCACCCTTCTTTGGAATGGGAACAAATATAGATCTCTTCTAGTCAGTTGGCCAGGTGGTTGTCCACCAGATTTCTTGGCACAACTTGGTGAGCACACCCAGGGCATTTTCTGTTTGTCATTTGGTATTGTATCAATTCCTGGGGCTTTGTTTTTTGTCCATTCTTTCATAGCAGCTTGAACTTCTTCCTTCATCATTATAGACTCTTGTTCATATATTATTGTTTCATGAAATTCTTTTTGTCCATCAATTCCTTTTGGTATAATGACTCTGTATACTCTTTTCATCTTTTTTTTTATGCTACTTTTTTCCATCTGGAACATATAATATTCTTCCCTAAGTATCCTTAAGTATTGTAACTCAAGGCTCGAAATTGTTCTTCAGCTCCTTCAGCTTAAGAAATGTTAAGCGAGTTTGGCTCCATTAATTTTCTAACTCCAGCTCTTTGCACATTTCATTGTAATATTTTACTTTGTCTTTCCATGCTGCCCTTTGGGATCCTCTGTTCAACTCCTTAATGTCTTGATTTTTTTCCCTTTGCTTTGGCTTCTAGGTGCTCGAATGCAATATTCAGAGTTTCCTATGGCATCCATGTTGGTCTTCTCTTCCTCCTCTGTCTTTGCAATGACCTTTTGCATTCTTCCTGGATAATGCATGATATCTTCCCACAGCTCATCTGGTCTTCGTTCATTAGTGTTCAAGACCTCAAATCTGTTCCTGAGATGGTTTTGACACTCAGGCAGGGTTGACTCAAATTCAAGTTTTGGTTCCTGTGAATTTGATTTAATTTTTCTAAGCTTGAGCTTGAACTTACATATGAGTAGTTGGTGGTCTGTTCCACAGTTCTAGTTTCTTAAATAATTTACTCAGCATACAAAATGAATAGGTATGGAGACAGGATACAACTTTGAGGCACTTCTTTCTTCATTTTAAACCATTTCCTATCTTCACACTTTTTTAGATTCAGCAAGCAAGGTTGTATCATCTGCATAAAAGAGGTTGTGAATCTTCTTCCTATCCTCATTATGCGTTTGTCTTCATAAAATGCAGCCACATAAATGATCAGTTCTGCATACAGATTTAAAAGTTATGGAGACAAAATTCATCCCTGATCCCCTCCTTTGCTTATAATCAACTATATAGTGTTTCCTGTCTCTGTTCTGATGACTGCTTTCTGGTTCAGGTACAGGATTAACATAAGAACAATCAAGTGCTCTGTTTGCATAACAGCTTCTTGTTCTAGGTAAGCAAAATTTACACAAGCAAAATTAAGTGTTCTGCAAATCCCATTCTTTTCAATGTTAGCCATCTTTGTTATGATACACATAGTCAAATGCCTTTGAATAGTCAATAAATTACATATATGCACATTGTTCTACTACTCTTTACTTTTAGCCAGGATACATCTGAGATCAGCAATGGTATCCCAGATGCTATGGCCTCTTCTAAATCCTGCTAAACTTCTGGCAGTTCCTTATCTATGTACTGTTCTAACCTTGTTAAAATGACCTTCAGCAGTATTTTGCTTACATGTGATATTAATGATATTGTTTGATTCCCCCCCCCATTTTGTTGGATCTTATTTCTTGGGAATGAGGACAAATATGGATCAGCCAGGCTGTATCTTTCTCCATATATATTCAATCTGTATGCTAAACAAATATTTCAAGAAGCAAGACTCTATGAAGAAAAATATTGCATCACATTTGGAGGAAGTTTATTGTACCTGAATGATGCAGATGACACACCTTGCTTTCTCTAATAATATATCTATCTATGTTCTTCTATTGTTCATAGGGTTTTCTGAGGCCTGGAATGTGTTATATTTATACAGTGGGATATAATGCAGCACTCAAGAACAATTTTGAAACATATTACAAACTTAGAAGAGACTGGAGAGCATTATGTTGAGCAAACTAACTCAGTATCATAAGGACAAGTGCAGCACAATTGTTAAACTAGAAGATAACTAGTAAAACATGTATGAGGACCAAAGGGGAAAGCGGGGAGAGCAGAGGGGTGAGAATGAGTTGGGGCAAAACCACAAGATTGTACAATTTTGTCGGTGGAGGGAGAGGGTGAAGGAAATGGGAAGGATATGCTGGGGACCTGAAAAGACCATGTAATGATGGGCAAAGTCCAATGTTGATGTATTTTATTAAACATAATGCATGAATGAAAAGTGGAAGGATATAAAAAAATATCATCCATGAAGAATGCAAAATATCATGACAAAGGTAGAAGAGGAAGAAAAGACCAAGATAGATGTCAGATGAAACTCTGAATACTGTATTAGAAAGCTGAGAAACCAAAATAAACGAAGAAATCAAGCAAAGAGTTGAGCAGAAAATTTCAAAGGGAAGCTTGGGATGACAATGCAAGGTTTTAAAATGAAATGTGTAAAGAGTTAGAATCAGAAAATCAAAAGGGTCAGACTCGCTCAGTGTTTCTTAAGCTGAAAGAATTGAAAAACAAACTCAAGCCACAAGTGGCAATACTTAAAGATGCTTTGGGCAGAATGTTAAATGATCCTAGAAGCATTAAAAGAATAGGAAAAGAGTATACAGAGTCATTATACCAGAAGGAATTGACTGACACAGAACAATTTCATGAAACAACATATGAGCAAGATCCTGTGGTGATGAAGGAGAAAGATCTAGCTGTTCTGAAAGAATGGGGAAAAAAACAAGGCTCCAGGAATCGACAGCATACCAATTGACATATTTCAACAAAGAGACTCTGCCCTGGATGTGCTCAGTAAGTTGTGCCAATAAATTTGGAGTACATCCACCTGACCAACTGACTGGAAGTGATCAAGACTTGTTCCCATTCCGAAGAATGATGACCTGACAGAGTGTGAAAATTACCAAACAATATCATTTGGAGTCTTAATATCAGCTGGAGGTGGCCTCTTGTGACTTGAAGAGATGCAAGTATGGAAAGCTCAGGGAATTTGTGGCTTTCTTTTTGCTACAAGTGGGTGTTGGCAGAGTGGACTTGCTAGACGAACTAGGGGTCTCTTGCCTGGAGTTCACCAACACTTAAGTGGGCCAGAATGGTAAAATACTGAAATGTCAGGCCACGCCTGCAGGGTACAATACGGCAGGGCTCAAAGGCAGCAGACCCAATCACCTGTTTTTCATTGTTTTGGACATTCTTCTAAGTCATATAGCCCTGGTGTGTCCACTTGCTGTACAGAGGTAACTCGTGGTCCCTGGGAAGCTGAACACTGTGACACTGATGTGTCAAATGTGTTAATGATTATGAATGGTGGACAGTGTTTGGTAGACCTCCCCTATTAAAACAAGCTTGGAAGCAGGAGTGGCATTCATTTCCATAATAGCTCGCCTCCGGCAATCCAATGAACCTGGAGAAAGGATGGAAGTCACACAAATGCTGAGGACTTTTGTTCATAGGATCACTATGAGTCAACTACGACTTGATGACATTTAACAACAACAACATCATTAATAACACATGCAAGTTGGATTCTGCTGAAAATTATCCAAAAAATAACTGGAGCAACATGCCAAAAGAGAACTAACAGATGTGCAGACTCGGATTAGAAGAGGCTGGGGTACTAGGCATATTATACTTAATGTTAGATGGATCTTGGCAGAAATCAGGAGTCTCAGAGGAATGCCTATCTGTGTTTCATTGTCTATGCAAAGATTTTTGACTGTGTGGATCACAACAAACTGGTTGCCTCTGAGAAGAATTGGAATCTCAGAACATTTGATTGTGCTTATGTGAAACATATACTTGAACCAAAAGGCAGTCGTCAGAACAGAGCAAGGAGGCACTGCATGGTTCAAAATCAGGAAGAATGTCTGCCAGGGATGTATGCTGTCTCCATAGCTTTTCAATCTGTATGCAGAATAGATCTTCTAGGAGGCTGGGCTGTACAAGGAGGAATGTGGCATCAGATTGGAGTAAGATTTCATCAACAGTCTGCATTATGCAGATGACACAACCTTGTTTGCTGAAACTGAGGAGGACCTGAAGCACTTGTTTTAGAAGGTCAAGGACTATAGCCTTCAATACAGATTGAACTTCAACATCAAGAAAACAAAGATTCTCACCACTGGGCCAATTGACAGCACCATTATGGGTGGTGAAGAAATTGAGATTGCTAACAATTTTAGTTGTTTTGCTCCACAATCAACACTCTTGGTACCAGCAGCCAGGAAATCAAGAGATGAATTGCATTGGAATGTCAGCTGTCAGGAACCTCTCCAGAGTACTGAAGAGCAACAACATCAGTCTAGAGACTAAGGTGCACCTGATGTGGGCCATAGTCTTCACAATTGTGTGCTATGCATCAGAGAGCTGGACAATGGTTAGGGATGATAGAAAAAAAAATTGATGTCTTTGAGCTGGAGAAGAGTGTTAAATATACTATGGACTGCTTTCAGAACAAACAGGTTCGTTCTGGAGAAGGTGAAACCAGGCTGCTCCTTGGGGGCAAGGATTCTGATGCTTTGCCTGACATACTTTGGGCATGTTTTAAGGAGTGATCTGTCCTTAGAGAGGGACATCATGTTTGTGAGGGTGGAAGGACAGCACAGAAGAAGACTCTCAATAAGATGGATCGATTCAGTGATTGAGGTAATGAGAGTAGGTGTGTCTGACGCAGTGATGTTGGCACAGGATAGAGTAGGGTTTAGAGCTCTTGTACATAGGATCTCTATGAATTGCAAGCCACTTGACAGCACATAACAATAACAACAATGCATGGAAAGGATTGTATGAAACACAATGTGAATTAAGAGTAGTATGAAACACAATGTGTACAAACTTTGTAAGCAAACAAATATAAAATTGCATAAAAAATGTAAATGGCCAATCTTTCTCCTTGGGTGATCTTAATCTGGGAACTGTACTAAAACCTTTCCATGATATGTGACCCTTTGGCATTTTACACAGTAGTGGCATAGTTTTTATCATCACAGCAACTCACAAGTTACCTCTGTGGGGAAAACGCATAGACAATTGTTATACTAATTAGAAATATGTATTTTCAAAATACAACAAAACTACAATTTAGTATTGTACATCTAGGAGAAAATTGGGGATACAAATGTCATGTTACCAGGTCCAGTTAAAGCATCCATAAATGTGTCAAGATGTGCTTCTGGGAAAGTGTTAAAGCATACTGGCAGAAAAATCACTGCTGGTATGCTGGGGTAACATCCCATATGTAGATATTAAGGTCACATGGAATTATTTGCTGAACCCTTGCTGCCAGTTGTCATAACAAACAACCAAATGACTTGATTAAAAAGGTCCCCCTTCCAAGTCTCAACTGCTTTAAATGAGAAGCTCACTGACCCCAATCACCTGTTTAACCAAAAGATCTACCTTCCAGGTCCCAATTGTTTTAAATAAGAAGCTTCTATTCCCTAACCTAATGCTGATCAAAAAGTCCCCAAAACCTCATTTGACAATAGGATTTTCTCTGTTCTTTTAATAATTCCATAAATGTAGGCTCTGTTTAAACATATACCTGATGATACATAGGATAGAGAGATTAAGCAGAAAAAAAGAGTTAAGTGAAAGTGTAGACCACTCTGCATGATTATTATCAAGGGACTAAGAAAAGGAGGCTAGTGAGATATGAAATAAAAATGATTCTTGGTTTTTCTAAGGACTTTCCACCAGATCCAACAGAGGAGTGGTGGAAATTCTTATCCTAGAGCTGCTATTGTTGATATCATTGTTGCTGATATCAAGTACCATTAGGTTGACTAAGACTTATAATAACTCTATGACCAAAGAAGGGCGACCCAACTGAGTGTGGAAACTACAGAATAATAGCATTAATTTCACATGCAAGCAAGATTCTACTGAAAATTATCCAAAAACGACTGGAAGAGTACATCAGCAGAGAACTGCCAGAAGTCCAGGCTGGGTTTAGAAGGGGTCCTGGTACTAGGGATATTGTAGCCGATATTAGATGGATCTTAGCTGAAAGCAGAGAATACCAGAAGAATGTCTATCTGTGTTTCATTGATTATGCAAAGGCATTTGACTGTGTGGATCATAACAAA
>NW_006399770.1:24571977-24596561 GCF_000299155.1 Elephantulus edwardii
GGGTTTAGGGCTGTTGTACATAGGGTCGCTATGAGTCTCAAATGACTCGATGGCACATAACAACAGCAAAATGACCAAGAAATCTAAACTTTGCCTACCCTTGGCCATCTTCATGGTATCTATCATACTTGAACTTGTTGTCTGCCAGTCACTGCATCAGTGTATCTCATTGAGCGGTTTCCTGTCTTTCCTTAACCCTATACTTTTCTGAACATGATAACTCATTCAAAGAACTCATTCTTTAGAAAATGCAGCCAAAATAAGTGAAATGAAGTTTCATCATCCTTGCATCTAAGAAAAATTTTGGCTTTAATGCCTTCAAGAATTTGAGGTTTTATTTTTTTTTTTCCTTTTGGCAATCCAGATGGTATTCAATACTATTAACCAATACCACAACTTAAAGTTAATTCATTCTTCATTGTCCAAATTTCAGATACATAGAAAGGAACTGAAAATAGCATGGCTTGGATTAAATGTGCCTTTGTCTTTAAACTAACATCTGAGCTCTTTAAATGTTTGGAAAGCTCTTGCACAGAAGATTGCTTCAAATATAACATCTCTTGATTTCTTGACTATAGTACATGAGTAGTGGTTGTGGCTCAGGTAAAAGGAAATTATTGACAACTTCAGTTTTTTGCCATCTATAACTATGTTGCCTCTTGGGCCAGTGTTGAAGATTTTGTTTTCTTGAAGTTGAGATAAAACCCATATCATAATCTTTGGTCTTAAGCAGCAAATGCTTCAAGTTGTATTTACTTTTTGCAAGTTAAGCTGTCAGATTTGCAGATTAAAAAGTATTGACAAGTCTTCCTTTCATCTTGGTACTATATTCTTCTTCATAGAAATCAGCTTCTGGAAAGATAGATTCAGCATGCAGATTAAATAAGTATGAAGAAAGTATACAACCCCGACGCACATCTTTTCAGATTTCAAATCACATGATATTCCCTTGTTCTGTTTAGACAACTGCTTCTCAGTCTGTTGTTGTTGTTGTGTGCCGTCGAGTCATTTGCGACTCATAGCGACCCTATGCACAACGGCCCTAAACCCTGCTCTATCCTGCGCCAACCGCACTGCCTCTGACACACCCATCCCAATTAGTCCAGTCACTGAATCAATCCACCTCATAGAGGGTCTTCCCCTCCTGCGCTGTCCTCCATCCTCCCAAGCATGATGTCCCTCTCCAATGACCTGTCTCTCCTTACAACATGTCTAAAGTATGTACGTAGATTTAATATGAGCATACTTAAGTGTTGTGTGTTTCTATTCTTCTTAAAGTCAGACATAATTTATTATGATCCATATAGTCAAATGCCTCTGCATGGTCAATAAGACATAAGTAAATATCTTCCAAGTATTCTCAGCTTTCCAGCAAAATTTACTTTGCATTAGAAGTTATATCCCTTCTGCCCTATATCTACTGATTGACTCCAGCTTAAATTCTGGCAGTTCTTTTTTAATGTACAGTTCCAACCATT
Organism: Elephantulus edwardii; assembly: GCF_000299155.1. Classification (NCBI taxonomy): domain Eukaryota; kingdom Metazoa; phylum Chordata; class Mammalia; order Macroscelidea; family Macroscelididae; genus Elephantulus; species Elephantulus edwardii. The sequence continues at coordinate 24,573,456 of NW_006399770.1, forward strand.
TTTAATTAATCTTCACTATGAATTTACTTGCATGTGATATTAATGATATTGTGTAATAATTTCCACATTCTATTTGGATTAGATTTTCTGGGAATGAGAACAAATATGGGTTTCTTCCAGTAAATTGGAGGGTATCTAACTTCTGTATTTTTTGGTAGAAACTGTTGACCACTTTTAGCTTTGCATCTGTTTTCTGAAAAACCTCAATTGATATTTCATCACTTCCTGGGACTATATTTTTGTTTGATTATTTTCTGGGTTTTCTGCCAGTGTCTTCAGTGTGGTTTGGACGTCCTTTTTTAGTACTATTGGTTCTTGATCATATGCTACTTCATGAAATGTTTCAATGTCAACCAGTACTTTATGGGACAGTGGCCTTGTGTATTTCCTCCATTTTGTTTTGTTGTTGTAGTTGTTTTTTAATTGCTTTTTGTCTTTGTATTCATGTATTATTCAAGATTTTGCTCATGGAATCTTTCAGTACTGCAGCTCAAGGTTTGACTGAAAGTGTTCATCCCTTTTATTTTCTAACTCCAACATTTTGTACATTTCATTACACCAATGTTGTGTTATCTTCTATTCAGCTCTGATCCATAACAACCCCATGTATATCTGATTAAAATGGTACCTATGATAATCTCCACTGTTATTAGCCCTATTGTTTTAGTCACTATGTCAATTCATCTCATTGAAGGTCTTCTTCTTCTCCTTCTCCTTCTCCTTCTTCTTCTCCTTCTCCTTCTCCTTCTCCTTCTTCTTTCCTTCTCCTTCTCCTTCTCCTTCTCCTTCTCCTTCTCCTTCTTTCCTGACTGTCTTTTCCAATGGCTGAACATTCTTATTTATTTACTTGTTTGTTTGTTTGCTTAGGACTGAACATTCTTGATAACATAAGTATGAGAGATGAAGTTTCAAAAGTTTACCTTCTGGGGAGCTCTGGTGGCCTAGTGGCAAGAAGCTGTACTGCAATCTTAAAGGTACACAGTTCAAATCCACCAAATGCTCTGCCGGAGAAGGAGGGACAATTTCCTCCTGTATCAGTCAGGTCTGACTTGACGGTACATGCACAAAAAGTAATAAAATAAGATTTGAATACAAAAGTTTACCTTCTAAGGAACATCCTGATTTCACTTGTTTCAAGAGATATGTGTTTGTTCTTCTGGCAGTTCATGTGTTACACAATATTCTTTGGCAACACTTTCATTCAAAAGTATAAATCCTTCAGTCTTCCTTGATTATCTAACATTCACAGGCATATAAAACAGTTGAAAATCTAATGGACTGAGTCATAGGCTCCTTAGTCTTTAAAGCAATATTGTTGTTCTTTAAGATTTTTTTAAAGCCTCTTGTAAGTAGATTTTTTTCCTGTGCATTATGTCTTTTTGTCATGACTGTTGCTTCAATGGGTAGTGATTTGTGGGAACAAATAAATTTAAATTGTTGACAACTTCAATCTTTTTTTATATATCAAAAAGTTTCCTATTGATCCCATGATAGAGAATTTTGTTTTCTTAAGGTTGAGATGTAATTCGTACTAACAATTGTAAAATTCGACCTTCTTCAGTAAGTGATCCAAATCCTTTACATTTTTAACAATCAAGATTTTATCATTTGTATAACACAAATTGTTAATGTGTTGTTCACCAATCCGGATGACACAGTGTTCTGGATACAGTGCACATCTCTATTTGCTCAGTGAATGTGTGTGTGTGTGTGTGTGTGTGTGTGTGTGTGTGTGTAATAGGTGTGGTATAAATATACAACTCTGATGCACAGTTTTTCTGATTGTAAACTATTAGTATCCCATTGTCCTGTTCAAAGTACTTTTTTGTCTGGGTATGGGTTATACATGAGTACAACTAAGTGTTCTAAGAATCCTATTCCTCTCACTTTTATCCATGGTTTGTTATGATCCACATAGTCATATGTCTTTTTAGAGCCAATAAAATGCAAGTAAACTTCTTTCTCTTATTCTCTGGTTTTAGTGAAAATCTATTGACATCAACAAGGACACTTGTCAATAAATGAACAATCTTTAGTTTGAATTTCTGGCCTTAAATTTGGACTTCTGTTTACTTCAAATGGGAGAAAATGAGTTCAGATTTGTTCGTCTCATCAACTGGTCATATTTTTTTAACAGGTAACTAAGACAGAATAAAGAATAGTTTAAGTTTTATGACATTTAGCAAGAAATAATACAGTTTCCCAAGCCATGCCAAAGTGATGATCTCCTCTTGAACTAATTTAGAAACTGTTGTTGTTACTCCATAGACAACAAATCTGTACCTTTTCTTACACAGTGTCATCTTCAGGATCTCTGATACACTCAAGGCCACTGTTACAGTCACTGGGTAAATTGATTTTGTTAAAGGTCTTCCTTTCTTTCTCTGCTTTATCCTCATGATCTCTAATATGCTAGAGCCCATTGCTACAGTCAATACATCTTGTTGAGAGACTTTCTTTTCTTAACTCTCTACTTCTTCCCACATGAAATATTTTTCCAAGGACTGGTTCTTCCTGATGATTTGTTGTTGTTATGTGCTGTCAAGTAGACTGAGAGTCACAGCAACACTATGAACAATAGCTTTGAACTTTGCCCTATCCTGAAGCAATCTCACACCTACCCCCATTACTCTAGGTACTGTGTACTCTCTTTCATCCAGGATCTTCTTCTCCTGCACTGATGTCTTTTTCCAACATCTGGCCCCTCCTGGCAACATGCACAGATTATGTGATACAGAGCTTCAAGATCCTTGACTCCAAGGAGCAACTTGGTTCTACCCTTTCCAGAACAGACCTGTTTGTTCTCTTGGCAGTCAATGGTATGCTCAATACTCTTCTCCATCATCACAAATCAAAGGTATTAATTCTTCTTTGATCATTCTTACTCGTTTTCCTGCTCTCTGATACATAGGAAGTAACTGTGAAGATCATGGCTTGCATAAGGCACACCTTAGTCCTCATACTGACATTGTTGTTTTTCAGCACTTTGAAGAGGTATTTGACAGATTTACCCAGTGCAATTCACATTCTGATTTGTTGACTGCTGGTGCCAAGGGCATTGATTGTAGAACTGAGCAAGTTAAAATTAGTAAGGTTAATATCTTCTCTATCTATCATGATGCTGCCAATTGGACCAATGGTAAGTATCTTTGTTTTCTTGATGTTGAGCTTCAATTCCTTTAAAGACTGCAGTCTGACCATCTGCAGCAAGTGCTTCAGGTCCTCTTCAATTTGAGTGAGCAAGATTGTGTCATCTTCATAACACAGGCTGGTGGTGAGTCTTCTGCCAATCCAATTCTTCCCTATAAAATCCAGCATCTCCATTGATCTAATCTGTACATAGATTGGAAAGGCTTGGAGACAGGATGCTTTCATGACACACTCCTTTCCTGATTTTGAATCATGCAGTGTTTCCTTGCTCTGTTCTCACTACTACTTCCTGGTTCAAGTATTGGTTTTACATCAGAACAATTAGGCTTTCTGGGATTCCCATTCTTCTCAAGGTTAGCCACAATTTTTTATGTTACACACAATCAAATGACTTTGTATAGTCCATGAAACCAGATACACTTTTCTCTGGTACTCCCTGCTTTCAGCCAAGATCCATCTGACATTGGCTATGATGTTCTTAGTGCCACAGCCCATACTAAGCCCAGCTTGCACTTCTAGAAGTTTTTTGTTGATGCACTGTTCCAATCATTTTTAAATAACTTTTAGCAGGATTTTCCTTGCATGTGATATTAGATAGATATTGTCCTATGATTTCCATACTCTATTTTTCCCCTCCAGATAACACACTCTAAATATATGAGATGTTATTATAATTCACTAATTGTATTAAGTAATAGTCATGAATGTTAATAAAATAATATATAGGGAATAAAACAAGGGCAGAGTATATGAGATGAAGTTTCACAACCCTTGCCTCTAGGGAGCACCCTAGATGAACTTCTTCCAAAAGAGATTTGTTTGATTTTTGGTAGTCCATTGTTTATTCAATATCCTCTTCCATGGCATAATCCAAAGGCATTGTCTCTTCTTCCGTAATCCCTATTAGTTGTCCAATATTCATATCCATGTGGCTGTTGTTGTTAGGAACCGTAAAGTCAGAATTGACTCATTGCTGAGCCTCCATTGAATTTTCAGAAAAACTAAATTGCATGGGAAAGATTTCTCAGTTTCTTCCCATGGAGCTGCAGGTAGACTCTAACTGGGAGTCTTTGGTTTAGCACTACAACTTCTTGTCACTAAGCAACCAGCACTCCTTCATACACACAGGAAGTAATTGGAAATACTATGACTTGGATAATTTGCAGTTTCCTCTTTAAACTGACATCATTGCTCTTTAGAACTTTTTAAAAGGATTTGACAGTAGATTTTCCCCTCCAACACATCTTTTGATTTCTTGACTGTTTTTACTATGGTTGTTGATTGTAGAAATAAGTAAAGTTTAAATTGTTGACAATTCCAATCTTTTCTCTTTGTATTAGGATGTTGTCTATTGGTCCAATGGTTTCTATTTTTGTTTTCTTGATTTTGAAGTATAATTCATATTTAAGATTATTATATTTGTTCATCTGCTATAAATGCTTTTAATTTATAGAAAATGTCAGGATTATGTCATCTACTTAATGTATCTTGTCGATGAGTCCTCCTCTACTTCAGATGTCGCATTTTTCTTCACAGAGTCTAGCTTCTTGAATGACTTGCTCAGCACACAGATGAATAAGTATGGAGAAATTATCTAACCTTGATGCATAACTGTCCTAATTTCAAACTATGCAGGGTTCACTTGCTCTATCTGTATTTATATAGACAACAACTTCTTGGTCTAAGAACAGGTTTTTCACAAGTCTATGTCTATGTATAGGTTTTTACATGAAACATAAGAAGTATGAATCTTGGAAAATTGGAAATTGTCAAAATTGAAATGGAATACAGAAAGATACACATGTCACACATTAGTAAACTGAGATGGACTAGTAATAGCCATTTTGAATCAGACAATGATATATTATTCTAGGAATAAAAAAATAATTGAAGAACAAGGGTTTTGCACTCATAGTCAAAAAGAATATTTTTAAGGTTGATTGTAAAGTATAATGCTATGAGTGATAGTGTACTATCCATACAAGAAAGACCTGTTAAAACAACTATTACTCAAATATATGCACTGACTTCTAAAGTAAAAAAAGAAACTGAGATATGTTACCAGTTATGCAGCCTGGTATGTATCAATGATGCAGTCAAATGTGTTAATAATAATTGGTGATTAGAATGCAAATATTGAAAACATAGAAGGACTAGTATTTGGAAAATATGAACTTGGTGACAGAAATGAGGTTGGAGATCAAATTATTTAATGCATACAATCAATGACTTACACATTGTAAATACACTTAAAAAATAAATGGTGACTCTACATATGGATGTCATCTGATGGTAAGGATTTAGAATGGCTACTTCTGTGGAAAGAATTTTTGTAGACTCTCATTATCAGAAATCAAAACAAGAGGAGATGCTGACAGTGGAACAGATCATCAATTACTCGCATACAAGTTTAAACTGAACTTGAAGAAAATAAAAGAAAGTCCATAACAACCAAAATATAACCTTGAGTCTATCCTTTCTGAATCTCATAAAAAAAATCTCAAGAATTGATTTGATGCACTCAATATCAATTACTTCAGATCAAATGAATTGCAGGAAGGCATTAAGGATAATATCCGTGAAAGAAAACAAAAGATTATCACAAAGAAGATAAAGAAAAAACCAAAATGGACATCAGCAAAGACTCTTAAAATTGTACTAGAACATTGGAGACCAAAACAAAGAAAGGCCAAGGTGAAAGAGATGAACAGATTTCAAAGGACAGCTTGAGAAACAAAGCACAGTATTATATTAAAATGTACAAAGGCTGGTATTTGCTAGACTTTTCACAGGTAAAATGAACTGAAGAATAAATTAAAGTCTTGAGATGCCATGCTGAAGGATTCTATGGGCAAAATTTGGAATGACTTTAAAGTAGCAAATATCAATTTTAATATATCTTAATAAATTTCATTAAAGGGAAAAAGATATTCAGCATGGAATCCATATTAGTGCCATCACAATAAAGACAGAATTTTATTAAAATGTATATCTAAGTAATCTTTTCTGTAGAATATACAATTTTCATTATCAACTTTAGCTTAAATTGAAATATTTCTTACTTTGTACTTGGCACAGAAGACCTACTTGTTAAAAAATTCTTTGAAGAAAGTGAACGATGGCCATTCTAATTAGTCTGTAGGATGATAATGTTTTACATGGAAGAAAAATATTCACATTTTAGGCTTATATAGATAATAATTTATGTAAATGTAAAGTATATGTTAATTTAATGGGGGGAAAAGGAAGGGAAACGTTCTGATTAAACTCATCTTAACTAACACGATTTGAAATAAATCATTACATTCTGTAGCAAGAAAAGGGAAGAGTAAGTTGCATACTTAATATGTATCCCTTTTACTTTTTTAACATATGCTAAAATTTTGTTGTTAGGTGCCATTGAGTCAAGTACAACTCATAGCAACCCATGATCAATGGATCTGAACCCTGTCCTATCCTATGTTTTCCTCATCGGATTGGACACATTTGACCCCTTGCTGCAGTCACCGGTCCTAACGACATAATCAAATAGATCACATGTATTTTTAAAGTGTTTGTATATCCTAGAACATAGAATAAGCTAAAAATTATTGAGTTCTAAAACAATAAAACACCAGTATTAATATAATAGTATTCATTTCATAGCATATGATTTTGAATAACACTGTATAGCTTTTGCTAATGGAGGTCAAGGCAGGCCACCTCCAATGCAAAATCAACTGAAATGTGTCTACTTTCTGTACATCTCTAGACATTCTACCAAAGAATTTCTTGTTCTTGACATTCCTTCTGGTTTTAAACTGAAATGATACATCTGACCTAGTTTTAAAGCATAGAACTTACATTCATCTAGGCTAAAGGCTCCCCATCTTATCACCTTCCTCCTTGACACAAACTATGCTGATACTCCTGGAGTGCAGCTCATTATCTGAAGGCTTCCTTACAGGCATTAGTCCAGCCAGGTAATGTGGTCATTATTTCCCAAGAATAAGGGTTATTTTTTGAGTCATGTATTGAAAGCCACATTTGGGTACAGCACTCCTAACAAGCATCACCTTATTCATTTCCTCTTCCTGTGCATTAAGCTATTGGGGGGCAGTAAAAAAATACTAAAGAGAATTTTTGCTCTTATAAATATTTAAGTGTAGAGAAACTGTCAGTGAGATCACTCTAATAAATTTAAGTCAAATTGCTTTTTCTCATATTCCAAATAAAATGCCAAAATTTCTTTCACTATTAATTTATTTATGAAAATGCTCCTTGAGGGAATGATTCATAAGTTGCAGGAAATAAAATATATTTCAAGTGTTCTAACAGTGTAATATTAGCTGTAATGACTATTATAATGTAACACAATGATACAGGTAAAGTATCTCCCAAGAATATATGTTCAGTTCTAATTCTAAGATAACTCACTTCTATTTTTTTTCAATCTGGTTATAAATTTTGACCTACTTTCTAAAAGTAGTTTACTTCATTCCATAAAGTGTACTTTTGTATTTCTGTTTATCATTTTCTTAATTATCTGCTGCTGATTATAACAGAAATACCACGAGTGGATTGCTTTAGCTTATATATATTAATTAGCTTACAGTTTAAGAAAGTGGAAGTCTAAATTCAGGACATAGCTCCAGGAAAAAACTTTTTCTGTCAGCAGTGGGAGAAGGTCTTTGTCATAAGTCTTCCCTTGGGTTTAGGCCTTTCTCAGAGCATGGTCTAGATGTACAAAGGACTGCTTCACTCCAGGTTCTTCTTTTTGGTGATAGGGATGCCGTTCTGATCTCAGTTCCTTTATCCCATCTCTTTATATCAAAAGATACAATTTAGCCTTATACTTGTACCTTTTCTCATAATATAGCTACCACTGATTGCACCTCATTAAAATTAGAGGTTAGGATTTTCAACACATAGGATGAGTATATCATATTACAAATAAATAGAACATTATACTGGGAATCAGGGTCTAACCAAGTTGACACATATTTTGAGATGCACAATTCCATAGGTAACCACAATCATAATCTGGCTAAAATTTTTATTCCTATAAACCATTTATGATTTTTCAAATTCTTTTATTGATAATAATTATTTCAGGAATTCTCAGATAAGTTGCCTACTTTGGCAAAAATTATCAACTTTTGATTTTCTTATATTCACTATTTTTTTTAAATGCTAGAGAGCACTTGAATCTTCTCTTTAACCTTGCTTCATGTCTTTCCAGAGCCTACTTTAAAGACCATCCTATTAGCATTCACCTCACTAAACACTAGCATATCTTTTTTACTGTGTGCACCTTTCTAGAATTTCAGGATAAACCAATTTAATGCTTGATGCTTGACTGCACATCTCATAGGTTGTTCTCTCATTTACATAACACTCACATATGAGATTGATAAATAAAATCATACTTAGAAAAGATTGGTCATATAAAAGAAACTTATTATATCAATTTCTATGACATAACCCATGCAAATTGTCTTCTATCTATGTATGTTATACCTTTATAACAATATACTTATGTGCATAGGTAAGTAGTTAAATAGGTGGCTAGATAAATATACAATCTCTTGGTTTGTTGCACATAGATAAAATTGTAATAATTTCATTTGTTTACCTGTTTTTCAAGATATCTGAGCCATTGTTTGTGTGTATTTTTGTTCTTGTAGCACATTTTTTTAGTTTATAGCTCAATAAATAAAACATACATTCATTTAAATCAGTTTTTAAAATTTGCACTACTAAAGTAAGGATGTGGTGAGGATATTGTTCAATAGTCAATCCCAGTTTCAGTAGCAACTAAATAATAAATGCTGTGGCATTCATATCCTTTATTTCCGAATATTGACCTTTCTTAATTTGCATAATTGTTGGCATGTAATAGGTAATAGAATACTCTCAATATTCTAAAACAGAGTTGTTGAGGTTTTTTTTAGTAGTACACACACTCTCTTATTTTTTATTAGTTCAACTATAAATATTCTTGCTTAAGTCTTTAGTTTATGGTTAATATCATTCTGTGAGTATTTCATTTTAAAGATTTATTGTTGCCGTTGCTTTTTTAAAAATTATGTTTAGTGAGAGCTTACAGAAAGGTTGTGTTTCACTCATTTATTGATGCACATTTTCCTCCTTCCATATCTCTTCCCCTTCTTCCAATTCATTTTATAGTGCATTTCTCCTTATTCTACATTGTTAATTGTGATACATGGAATTGCTAATCAGACATTTATTTTAATTATTTTATTATTTAATTATTTTAATGTAATGGTTAAACCTTTGGCAAGTAGAATTAAGTAAATTAAACTGCTCTGTTGTTTTAATACTTTGCTCTCATATTTTTGGTCAATTCTCTCTGTTATAAATTAACATGGTTTCCCTTGCATATTTAAGTAGAAATCCACATAAATCACTCACTCATTATTATATGTGTCAAACATCGAAATGAATAATCATCAAACATCAAAATGAATCATAATCATAATTAGCAACAAAAATAAATAGCAGGAGTGGAGATAACTTTTATTACATTTCTAAGTCATTATTCTCTGTTTAATCTTATTAATGTGTCTTCATAATAATGGTGTATATGAACACTATGTCTTCAGGATTAGGACTCAAATCCTTACCACTAGGTCATCATAGCATTCTAGGGATGTGATTATTGTTGTTGTTAATATTAGGTGCCCTCAAGTTTAGTACAGCTCTTTGCAATTCTGTTAAGAACAGATCTGAATCCTGTCCCATCCTGTGCCATCCTCAGAATCTCTAATATGCTCAAGTCTATTCCATTGCTGTAGCCACTGTGTTGCTCCATCTGGTTGAGAGTCTTCCTTTTCTTTAATGTACCTCTGCCTTTCCAAGCATGTTGTCCCTCTTCGAGGAATAACCTCTCCCAGCAACATGACCAAAATATGTGAGATGGAGTTTAATCATTTTTGCCTCCAGGGTTTGCTCTGACTGCGCCATGCTCTGTTTGTTCTTTTGTCAGTCTAAGTGATAGTCAGGACTCTTCTCCAACAACACCGCAGTTCAAAGGTTTTAATTCTTCTTCTGTCATCTTTATTCATTTTCAAGCTATCAAATGCATAGCAAGTGACAGAAAAGACCATGGCTTGAATCAGGTGCACCACAGTCCTTACTGATGTAATTTATCCTCAATAATTTGGAGATGTCCCTGGCTATAGACTTTCCCAATGCATTATGACTCCTGATCTCCTAACTGCTGGTACTAAATGTATTGACTGTAGATTTAAATAAGATGAGCTTGTAGGTAGTCTCAGTCTTCACTCCACCTATCACAATATTGCCTATATGAATCAAGTGCCAGAGATTTTTATTTTATTGATGTTAAAATGCAATCATTATTGAACAATGCAGTGTTTAATCATCTGCAGCAAGTGCTTAAAGTCCTACTCACTTTCAGTTAGTAAGATTATGTCATCTGCATAACAAAGGTAATTGATGAGTCTTCCTCAGATCCTGATTCTTCTTCATAGAGTCTATCTCATTGGCTGCCTTACTCAGCTTACAGAATAAATGGGTATGGAAAAAAGGATACAGGTGTAATGTGTGTCTTTGCTAATTTTAAACCATGCAGTGTTCCCTTGCTCTTTACAGACAACAGCTTCTTGATCTAGTTACATATTCTGTAAGAGACCAATTAAGTGCTCTGGATTTCTTCTCATTCTTCTCAAAGTTAGTCATAATTGGTTATGATACACTCAGTTAAATGCTTTATCACAGTCAACAAAACACAGATAGTCTTCTGATGTTATCGTTTTTCAGTCAATATCATCAGATATCAGCAATTATATTCCTAGTGCCACAGACTCTTCTAAAACTAGCTTAAACTTCTGGTAGTTTCCTGTCAATGTATTATTTTTGATGTTTTTTAAATTATCTTCAATAATATTTTGTTTGCTTGAGATATTAATAATATTGTTGAATAATTTCCACAATTCTTTTGTATTACCTATCTTGGGAATGTAGACCAATATAGATCTATTCTCATTTGTCACCCAGGTGTCTATCCTGCAAACTTCCTACCATGAACTAGTGAACACATGTGGGCTATATCTGTAGCTTGAAACATGGTAATTGTTAAACCATCAATTCCTGGAGACTTATTCATTGCTCATCACTTCAGTGTCACTTGACTTTCATCTTTCATTGCCATTGGCTCTACACTATACTTCTCTATTTTTCAGTGACATCTAATTTTTGCTGGTATAGCAATTCTGGGTATTCATTCTACCTTCTTTCAATGTTTCCTAGATAATTCAAAATTTTTTCCATAGCATCCCTAAGTATTGCAACTGAGGATTGAATTTGGTTTTCAGTTCTTTAAGTTTCAGAAAAGTTTCTTCTCTTTTTATTCTCCTATTCTACATTTCAGCACACAGAATTGCAGTAGTTTGCTTTGTCTTCTTGAAATGACTTTTGATTGTCTGTACAACTCATTTATTTCACAAATTGTCTCTTTGTTTTAGATCCTCAATGCTCTAGTGCAATTTTTAATGTCTCTTCTGACACTCATTTTTCTTTCTTCTTCTTCCTCTGATTTTTAGTGAGCTTTAACTTTCTTCATAGTTAATATCCTTAATATCATTGAACAATTAATCTGGTCTTCGATTATTGGTATTCAGTGCTTTAAACCTATTCTTAAAATGAATTCTAAATCCATGTGTGATAGACTGAAAATCATCTTTGTTTTTGTTTTTGTGGACCTATTTTCATGTTCTTCAGCTTCAATTTTAGCTTGTATGTGGGTAATTGATATTATGTTCCACCATCTTTACTTGCCCTGGTTTTGACTGTTGATACTGAACTTCTCTAATGATTTCTTCCACAGATGTAGTTAGTCTGATTCCTATGTAGTCCATCTGGTGATGTCCATGTGTAAAGCTGCCATTTGTGTTTGCAATGAGTAAACCCTTCATTTTTGATCATTCTATTTCCAGCCTCATTTCTGTCATAAAATCTACTATTTTTCAACTATTCTTCCTTATTAATTGTTAACTTTTGCATTCCAATCACCAAACAGCATGAATGGATCTTGGTTGCACAGTTGGTCAATTTTGGACCACAAAATATAATAAAAATTATCAATTTCCTTGTCTTTGGATTTAATTGTTGTCACATACATTTGAATAGGCATATTAATAGATCTTCCTTGTATATGTATGAATAATATCCTGTCACTAGCAACATTGTACTTCAAGATAGAACATGAAATTGTCTTTTTATCTGTGAATGAAACATTTAGACAATCTCTGTTGTGATTAGACATGGGTAATCCACCTGCAACTCCACCAGGTTGGCAGGCCCAACTGACTAGTGCCTCTTCCAGACTTGGTCACTGAGGTCAACATCACTGGGGAATGGATAGGTTATAAGTGGACAGAAGTGACAATAGGCCTGAGCCATCAAATCTGAGGTTAGTTATGGGAGATGGGAGTGGGAGTGCTGGCAAGACAAGGTGTGGGGAACCACAGCATGCTTACCTAAGTGGGGAACCCAACAATGAATCTGTTAGTTGTATAATGGGAAGGGTCTTTCATCTGCTCTTTTGGGTAAAATTCTTGTCTGTCAGATATTGTACAAAAGCTGAGCCTACAAATTAAGACAGACTAGAAGAAAAGATTTTCCAATGACTTCTGAAATAACAGGCCTCCCAAAACCTTAAGAACAATAGAACACACTTAGACTAGTAGATACGGCAACAGAAGCTGAGCCCGATATATGGAAAACATAAATGAGGAGGAATAGTTGCAAACAGACACTGGTGATCAGAACCTGGAATGTAGGAAAAGTAGATATTGTTAAAGATAAACGGAACACGTAAATATTGACATACTAGTCATTGGCAAGCTGAGATGGACTGGCATGGGCCATTTTGAATCAGACAACCATATGATCTACTAAGCTTGAAATGAAAGTGAAGAAAAAGCAGGGTTTTATTCATAGTAAGAAAAAAAAGACATTTTTAGATCCATCCTGAGTAACAGGATAATATCTATTTGCATACAAGGAAGATCTTCAATACCAGTATCATTCAAATATATACACCAATTACTAGAGTTAAAGAGGAAGAAATAGATTATTTCTGCCAAATTTTGCAGTTGGAAAGCAATTGAACATGCAACCTAGATTCATTAATAATAATTAGTGACTGGAATGCAAAAGTTGGGAACAAAGAAATGCATCAGTAGTTAGAAAATATGGACTTGGTGACAAAAATGAGGCTGGGATACAACGATGGGATTTTGTACAAGCAATGATTTATTCTTAGAAAACGACTTCTATAAAAACACAAAAGATGACTCTAAACTTGAAACTCATCTGATGGTCTACACAGGCATCAGATACTACATTTGTAGAATAAATAATTGGAAAAACTCATTCTCAACTGTGAAAACTAGGCCAGGTGCTTAGCTTGTCTGTGAAATAGACCATCAACTACTCATATGCAAGTTTAAATGGAAGCTAAAAAAATGACAATAAACCCACAAGAATCATTATCTGGATTTCATTCTATTCCATCAGAATTTAAAAGTCATATTTAGAACAAGTTTGAGGCCGGACACTAATAAACAAAGACCAGATGATCTGTGGGAGGATATATCAATAATATAATCCATGAAGAATGCATAAATTCATTACAAAGAGTAAGAAGAAGAAAATACCAAGATATATGTCAGAAGAGAATCTGAATGTTGCACTAGAACATCAAAAAGCCAAAGCAAAGAAAAGAAATTAAGATGTTAAGGAGCTCAACAGAGGATCTCAAAGAGTAACTTGTAGACCAAACAAACTATTATAATGAAATGTGCTAAGAACTGGATTCAGAAAATCAAAAGTGATAAGCTTATTTGGTATTTCTCAAGCTGAAGAAACTGAAGAACAAACTCAACCCTTGAGCTGCAATACTTAAAGATGCCATGGGTCAAAAAATAAATGGAAGAGCTTTCCTGCTCTGTACACTGTATTTTAACCTGATCCAAACCTCTGAGAGCCAAAATCTTCAGCCAACAAGTACCTGGTCCCCATGTCTCTGCAACTATGTGCTTTAATCAATTCCAGTCACTTGTCAAGCATGACCATGGATTTGGTACGTGCCACATTCATACTCAAGAGTCATATCCTTTGCTTATAGAAAGAGAAGAAATCTTGAAGCAGTTGCTAAAAAAGATTAAAAAAAAAACCAAAAAACCAACAACCCAAACAACCTTTCAATATGGATTACATCTCAACATCAAGAAAATAAAAATCCTCACTGCTGGGTCAATAGGCAACATCATGATGGATGGAAAAAATATTGAAGTTGCTAATGATTTCATTTTACAGGTATACACCATCAACACCTGTGGTAGGCAGCAGTCAAGAAATTAAAGGATATATAGCATTGGGAAATCTACTGTCAAAGGACCTCTCCAAAACACTAAAGAGTAGTGATATCAGTATTGCATTGGTAAAATCTGTTGTCAAAAAAATCTGTTTATAGTGTAAGGAGCCGGGAAGAAAAAGAGAAAGAAAAAAACTAAGTTGTAACTGATTCAAGCCATGGTACTTCAGTTGTTTCCTGCGCATCTGAAATTTGGGCAGTGACTAAGGATGACAGAAGAATAATTGATGCGTTCAAATCATAATGTTGGAAAAGAGTAATGAATATCCTATTAATGCCAAAAGAATAAAAAAAAGTCTGTGTCGGAGGAAGTATATGTAGGTTACTCCTTAGATGTAAGGACAGTGAAGCTTCATCTCACATGTTGTTGTTGTTGTTATGTGCCGTCGAGTCTCTTGCTACTCATAATGACCCTATGTACAACAGCCCTAAATCTGCTCTGTTCTGTGCCAATCACGCTGTCTCCCATCCCGATTACTCCAGTCACTGAATCAGTCCACCTAATAGAGGGTCTTCCCCTTCTGCGCTGTCCCTCCACCCTCCCAAGCATGATGTCCATCTCCAAGGACCAGTCCATCTTACAGCATGTCCAAAATATGTTAGACGAAGCCTCAGAATCCTTGCTTCCAAGGAGCAGCCTGGTTTAACCCTCTCTCATATGAATCTGTTTGTTTTCCTTGCAGTCCATGGTATCTTCACTACTCTTCTCCAGCACCACAGCTCAAAGGCATCAATTCTCTTTCTATCCTCCCTAGTCATTATCCAACTCTCTGATGCATAACAAGTGATTACAAAGACCATGGTCTCTATCAGATGCACCTTAGTCTCCAGAGAGACACCATTGCTCTTCAGGACTTTGAAAAGGTCTCTAAAAGCAGACTTTCCCATTGTAATGTGTCTTTTAATTTCCTGACTGCTGGTGCCAAGAGTGTTGACTGTGGAGCTGAGCAAACTGAAGCTGTGAACAATCTCAATCTCTTCACCATCCATCCTAATGCTGCCAACTGGTCCAGTGGTAAGAATCATTGTCTTCTTGACATTGAGCCTCAATCCATATTGCAGGTTGCAGTCCTTGACCCTCTGCAACAAGTGCTTCAGGTCTTCCTCAGTTTCAATACTTTGGAAATATTATCAGAAAGGACAAGCACTTGGGAAAAGGCATCACTCTGTATAGAGTGGAGGGACAGAGAAAGAGGTAATATCCTGCACAAGGAGGATTGATTGACACAGTAACTGTGCCAATGATCTTGAGCATGACAGAGGTCATGAGGATGGTGCAAGACAGGGTGAGATTCATATGTACTATTCATAGGGTCGCTATGAGATGTAGTCAATTCAACACCATCTAATAACAACATGGAGAAAATAAAACTGGTTATGTGATAGAATGTGCCTCAAATTTGGGTATTGCATGTGGAGATGTGTTAAACATTATTCAGGAAGATATCTTAGAGAAAAAACTTTATAACAAAATCTAAATAATAAGTAATCAGCCAAGAGAAGATTTGGAAAAAGTAAGGAAACAAGTACATAGTGCTTGAGATGGGACACAGTACGTGTTAGTTCAGCTTGATTACAATTCTCAGTGTGTTGGCAAACTTTTTTTACCAGATCCAGTTTTATAATCTCATGTGAGCTGTTGGAAGAGCAATTTCTTTGAGTTGAGGCCTGTGTTGTTGATATAGATATCTGACAAAAGTTTCTCTCCTTCATTCATTCTTTCATCCTCTGACCTCTGATCCTCGGTATATGAGAAACATTGTGACTGTTGCCTGACCTGTAGATTTTTGTATTTGCCAATTTCCACAACCCTATAAGCCAGCAGCCTAGTGCTTGACCTGAAGATTTTTCAGCCCCCACAACCACATGAGAAAGAGAAGCACCTGATCCAAGCCAGGGTCTTTGCAACTACTTGTTATGCATCAAAGAGCTGGAGAATGACTACGGATGACAGAAGAAGAATGGATGCCTTTGAGTTGTGGTGCTAGAGAAGACTCTTGAACATACCATGGACTGCCAAGAGAACCAGCAGATCTGTTCTGGAGAGGGTGAAACCAGGTTGATTCTTGGAGACAAGGCATTTGAAGCTCTTGCATACTTTGGGCATGTTGTCAGGAGGAACTTATTCTTAGAGAAGATCATTCCTAGAAAGTTGGAGGGGCAGTACAGGATAGGAAGACACTGGATGAGATGGATGAGCCTGTGTCTGTGGTAATGGGTGGATGTGTATTGGAAACTTTGAGATTGGCTTGGGATAGGTCAGGGTTTAGAACTATTATTCTTAGGATCACTATAAGTGGTAGTTGACTCCATGGCACATAACAACAAAAGTCTATGATAACCTTTCCTGTCTCAAATTCTTTAGTTACATATATAAAGTTTCTTTTGACTTTGGGACATAGATGTCTTTAACCAAACTAAACTTATTACTGGCAAGTTGGTGTAGAGTTATAAGGACACTTTTGACCAGAGTAGAACTGTCCCATTGAGTTTGTATGGTTATAAACCTTTTACTGAAGAAATGAACCACATCTTTATCCCTTGGGGCAGCTTGTGGATTGAAACTGCTAACAATTCAGTTAATGTCAAATAATTTTTCGAGAAAAGTTCTTCCTAGATTCTCCTCTACAGTACATGAAAGGTTAGGTGAATAACCCTGACAGTACATAATCCAATATATTAGGAAGTAGGAGCATGTGTACACAGGAAGTACAGATAGAAAACATTCTATTTTACCACAGCTAGACACTTTGCTACAAGATTAAAAGAAGTTGAAATCAAGTAGGTAATTCATTTCCTGGTACTGAGAGAATAAATAGTCAGGGAAAGAATATCCAAGAGTGGTGGCATGGAAGCTGCACTGCAATCCTGAAATCTCCAGGTTTGAACCCACCCACTACGCCATGGGAGAAGAATAGACAATCTCCTTCTTTGTGATTAATTGACTCTGAAAACTTATTGCACTGTTGGCTATAGGTCGGTTCCATCTCTACAATACACAACAACAACAACTAATAATAATAATAATACCTGTTCGTGTGATCAGGATCAAAGGAAGATTCATCCGTACACTGTGTTGGGCAGATGACTCAACCTTGCCTGCTGAAAGTGAGAATAACTTGAAATGTTTGCTGCAGATGCTTAAGAACTACAGCCTTCAATATGGATTACATCTCAACATCAAGAAAACAAGGGTCCTCACCACAGAACCAACATTATGATAGAGAAAGTATTTAAACTATTAGTTATTTCACCTTACTTGGATCTCGTCTTACTTAGAGGAACAGTCAACAATCTTAGTACCAACAGCACTCAAGATACCAGTAGCTGTATTGCATTAGGTAAGTCCGCTATCAGGGACCTCTCCAAAAGACTTACGAAAGATGATTTCAGTTTGAAGATTAAAGTGTACCTGACTCAGGCCATGGCCATTTCAATCACCTGCTACATTTCAGAGAGCTGGACAATGAATAATGATTACAGAACAAGAACTGACACCTTTTGTGGTGTTGAAGAAGAGTCCTGAATATTATATGGACTACCAGGAGAATAAGCAGATATGACTTGGAGAAAATTCAGCCAGACAGCTACTTGGATACAAAGATGACAAAGTTTTATCACTCATTCTTGGGACATTTTGCTGTTGTTGTTGTTATTGTTAGGTGCCATTGAGTTGAGTATAACTCATAGCGACCTTTTTATCAAAAGATCTGAACCCTGTTCTATCCTGTGCCATCCTCACACTTCCTGACACACAGAGCCCATTGCAGCAGTCACAGTGTCAATCTACCTAGTAAAGGGTCTTTCTTCCCTTCACCAACCCTCCACCCTTCCAAGTATCCATCTATCAGGTATAGCCCCTTTTAGCAACATGCCCAAAATATGTGAGGCAAAGCCTCATCAATCTTGCCTCCAAAGAGCACTCTCCAAGACATACCTGTTTGTTCTTTTGGCTGTCCATGAGATGTTCAGTGTCCTTCTCCAACATCATAGCTCAAATGTGTCAGTTCTTTCTCTGCCATCCTTATTCACTGTCCATCTCTCAGATCCATGGCAAGTGTTCAGAAAGACTATGGCCTGAATCAGATGTTCTTTAGTCCTCAAAACGACATCGTTATTCCCAATAATTTGGAGAGGTCTCTAACTGCAGATTTTTTTCAGTGTAATATGTCTCCTTATTTCATGACTGCTGACAATGTTGCTAGGAGAGGTTATTCCTTGGAAAGGGACAACATGCTTGGAAACATGGAGGGCCAACCAAAAAGAAAAAGATACCCAATGAGAAAGATTGACACAGTGACTGCAGCAATAGGCTCAACTGTATCAGAGATGATGAAGACATCACAAGATAGGACAAGGTTTCAGTTTATTTTTCATAAGGTCTTTATGTGTCTTACTCGACTCTACTCAATGGCACATAACAATAACCAAAAAAAAAAAAAAGAAGCAGCTCAGGTGTGAAAAATAATGTACACCAACTTTGTAAGTAAGCCAGTATAAAATAAAATAAAATTTTAAAAAATAGTAATATGGAATTCCAGACAATTAATGGTAAGGAGTTACACACCTAACTTAAAGGTAAATGCAGTTCAAATTCAACATCTGCTTTGCAAAAGATGGACAGTCGACTTTAGTGTAATTTACACACTCTGAAAATCTTCTGGAGGGCCAGCTATGGGTCCGTTCTGAAATGATGGCACATAAAAAAAACAAGTAACAGATACTGTAATGTCACAATGAGACTCAAGCTTGCATTTAAAAGTCTGATAGTAGACTGCAAAAGCCATAGTTTTCCGTCTCTAATAAAGTTCCTGAAAGTTCAGTTTTTTTCTGTATCACTTTGAAAATTGTTATAGAATCTATGTAGTAGCAATAATATCACTGCTGTAATATGTTGTTGTTGTTGTTGTTGTGTGCCATCAAGTCAAAACTGTTTCATAGCTGATCTCCAATCAGTTTTCAGAGGCTATAAACATCATGAGAGGACATTGACGTACTTTTTCTGTGGAGAAGCTGGGAACATCTATGTTTGGAGTACAACTCCTTACCAATAGGCCACAGGAGCTCCCTTAATGTAATTTTCTTTAAGTAATATTATTATTTTAACTTTAGAATGCCATGTTACTAAGAACATCTACATTCTGCTCAAAAGTGGAAAGTGTATTTCATTCTATATTATAAAATATTAATAAAGATCCCAGGTCCCCTCAGGTATGAAGATTCTGGACACTTCATGGAAATAAAGACTAGAGAAAAAATTGAATTAACCAACTGTGACTATTAAGAAAATATTATGCCTTTTCTTTTTTTTCCCAAATGGCAAATGATATATATTATAGGGAGTAAAGAGAAAGAATTATCTGGGGAAAAGTCACCTGTGAGAAATTTACAATAAAAAATTATCCTTTCATTTTTTCATATTTAATTAGTAAATAGCAACTTGCTCAGAAATGAAAAGAAGAAACTATGACTCTTTCTGCTCTAATGAATGCCAAGATTTGGAATGTCACCTATGTCTACAAATCTTATAACCAGGAAGGCAAGAGGAGTCATTAGCAGAAATTAAATTCCTGGGTGGTATAATGATTAACATGCTTGATAAAGATTCAATGTTCACTGATAATTACCTCAAAAGAAAGATCTGATAATCTAATTCTGGAAGCCATTGAAAACCATATGAAGCAAAGTTCTACTGACAGAAAGGGTTTCCACATGACACAGTCAACTCAAAACCAATTGATGTAGTTTTGCAGTAATTGTGTTATTGTGCTTACTTAACAGTTGTGTGTCTCTATTGTCCCATTTTAGGCACCCTGTTGATGACTGAAATTATTTCACTCTTGACTAGAAGCTTAAAGCAGTGCAGATAATACACGCTTGTTGTTTAGTGTTGTCTTTGGATAGAGGGTAATGGTAGAGGGTGGGCATATATACAAACGAATGTCTTTGAACTGTGTCTCTTACCTGTCCACTAAAATGGAAAGAATAAAAAATGAATCTCTCAAAAAAAGGCAAGCATAACTTTGACAAATCCTAAAAAAGCAAATGTTGTTGTTGTTGTTGTTGTTGTTGTTAAGTGCCATCGAGTTGTAGAGGACTCCTAGCGACCCTGTGAACGAAAGTCCTCAACATTTGTGTGACTTTCATCCTTTCTGTCATAGGGTTTCCAGAGACAAGCTGTTACGGAAATGGACGCCACTCCAGCTTCCAAGCTTCTTTTAATGAGGAGCGCCACCAAACGCTGTCCACCATGGGTAACCATTAATGCATTTGACATATCAGTGTCACAGTGTTCAGCTTCACAGAAACCACAAGTTACCTCTGTACAGCAAGTGGACACACCAGGGCCATACAACGTAGAAGAATGTTTGAACAAAAATAATGAAAAACAGGCATGAGGACCGTGGATTAGAAGTCACCCACCTTTGGCTTGGTAGCATCACTTTCTCTCCCCTAGACCAACTTATCTCTCTCTATGTTGGTGTTATTGTTGTTAGATGTCGTCAAGTCTTAGGCAACTCATAGCTACCCTATGGACAAATACAATAAAAATAAAATAATACTTCCAAATTCTGTTTATCTATTTCACAGTGTAGATTATCTCTTTGAGATCTGCTCATCTTTTCTTTAAAAAGGGAGTTCATCAAGTGTTACACAGTATGATACCATAGACACATCAAATGCACCACTTCTCTTTGCTGTAGTCAGAGTATTAAACAAGAATTGAAAAGCTGTACTGGATGAGACAGTGCTACGTGAAGTTTCAAGAAGAACATTGTTAGAAATAGTTGTTGGTCATTGCCATTATTTTCAGCCAGAAACAGAGAATCATTCTAAGATCAGTAAGGAAAATACCAGTAAATTAAAACCAAAATGCCAACAAAAAACACAACACAAAACCACACAATAAGGTGTTAAGGGACTCATTTTAAAATTCTACTACAAAATGCAACAGGAGGTTGATAAGTCAAACTGAAAATATTCTCAACTCTTAGTGCCATATAGTTAGAATCGACCCAAAGCTGGCCCTGCCATGGGTTTTCAGAGCCTGTAAATCAGAGAATGCTTATTTTTTTTTTTCTCATGGAAATAATGGTGAAACCAAATAATGGCCTTTGTTAACAATTTCTAATGACTTTGTAGCTCCCTACTTAAAGTTTTAAGAGTAAGGAAGAAAAGACTGTTGATGTCATTTCTTGTTTTACGATTTCTGAGTTCCCTACTTAAAGTATTAATAGTAAACGGTGGGGTGGGGGGGGGGAGGAAGAAAAGAACATTTAAAAACTATTTTAGTAAGTGATATGGTAGAAGTTAAATAAAGAGACTTTGAGAATGGACAGAAGTTTTTAGATCAGCAGATACTCGAGTAGTGATGTTGTCAATATAAACTAAGATTTTTGGAAGCAGAAGAAAATTTACATTGGCTAAAGAGAGTAAGATGAACCTCTGGTTAGATCTGAAATACATGTAGAATGCCTTATAGATTATAACTACCGTGACATAACTTAGTGTCATAACTTGCTACCTGAAGTCACAATAAATAAGAAAAACTATGAGATAAGACAGCATAAGGCTACAAGAGTACCAAAGGTGGGCTTCTCAACTAATTCTCCATAAAGAGGAGGGCCAGAGAAACAAGGAAAAGACAAAAAGTAGAGATTCAGGAGAATAGGAGATATAGATAATGTGGCAAAAATGAAAATGTTCATACATAAGTAGGCTTAAAAAGAGAAGCCTAGAAAAGGAAAATTAAACAGTAAGATACTCATTTCTCACTTTTCTGTTTGTTTCTATAGACCTACCATTGTCCTCACCTTTAAGTTTCCAGCCCAGTAACAACTTCTCTTTCATCTTCTTACTGATTTCATACTAATTCCAGTTTATACAAACTCTTGCTTATCTGCTGTTCCTAGTTATAAAGGAGTTTTTGCCCTTCCGGTGCCCTCTAATCACATGTATAATCCTCTCTCACACATTTCATTTATTATTCTCTAAAACTAATCTGCTTTTCTATTTTCCAGACAAAAATTTAAGCTTCCTGGAAGTAAGGATGCTATATTTATTTCTAAATAAAGACAGCACTTTACACATGGTAGATGATTCTAGATGATACTTTATAGCATCTTTGTTACAAATTATTAGAACTAGCTGAAGTAAATGTATTGCAAATATACAGGATGGAAATAATTGGAGGTGGAGGAGGGTTTAAGCAAACACAATTAAGAAAAAGAATATATCTATTAATCAAGTGTTCATACAGAGAATGGACTTAGGGGCAGAAAGAAAAAATTACTCATGGCCTAAAATTGACTTCTAAGGCAGTGTGGGTTTTTTGACCTTTGGCTTCTGGGCACCTCCCACAATAAGCATATTTCTTTACTGCTTTAACTTTCATTTCCAAGTTTTCCTTGACTTCTTCACTCCTGGCTTGCTACCTTAAAATACTCCTCTGCCTAGTGGAGCAGTACCTAGCACATAGAACAGTAACACTCTTGTCTCCCGGTACGAGGACTATGAACAGTTCATTTATATATCTCATATTTATATATATT